>NW_024426663.1:86372812-86411201 GCF_017311325.1 Ursus maritimus
GCCCTTCTCTTCACTACATCTGTATCTTTGGGGTAAATACCCAGTAGTGCAATTGCTGGATCATAGGGTAGCTCAATTTTTAACTTTTTAAGGGACCTGCACACTATTTTCCAAAGTGGCTGTACCAACATGCATTCCCACTAACAGTGTAAGAGGGATCCCCTTTCTCTACATCTTCTCCAACATTTGTTCTTTCCTGCCTTGTCAATTTCTGCCATCCTAACTGGTGTAAGGTGGTATCTCAAGGTGGTTTTGATTTGAATTTCCCTGATGGCTAATGATGTTGAACATTTTTTTCATGTGTCTGTTAGCCATTTGTATGTCTTCATTGGAAAAGTGTCTGTTCATATCTTCTGCCCATTTTTTGATTTGATTATTTGTTTCACATGTTAAGAGTTTGAGAAGTTCCTTGTAGATCTTGGATACTAGTCTTTTATCTGTAGTGTCATTTGCAAATATCTTCTCCCATTCTGTGGGCTGCCACTTAGTTTTTTTTTGACTCTTTCCTTGGCTGTGCAGAAGCTTTTTATCTTGATGAAGTCCCACAAGTTCATTTTTTCTTTTATTTCTCTTGCCTTTGGAGATGTGTCATGAAAAATGTGGCTGTTGCTGTTGTCAAAGAGGTTGCAGCCTATGTTCTCCTCTAGGATTTCGTTGAATTCCTGTCTCACATCGAGGTCTTTCAACCATTTGGAGTTTATCTTTGTGTATGGTGTGAGAGAATGGTCAAGTTTCATTCTTTTGCATATAGCTGTCCAATTTTCCCAGCACCATTTCTTGCAGACACTGTCTTTTTTCCACTGGATGTTTTTTTCCTGCTTTGTCAAAGATTAGTTGCCCAAGGAGCCGAGGGTCCTTTTCTGGGGTCTCTATTCTGTTCCATTGGTCTATGTGTCTTTTTTTTTTTTTTTGCCAGTACCATGCTGTCTTTGTGATCACAGCTTTGTAGTATAGCTTGAAATCTGGTGCCATTATTATTCAACATAGTACTAGAAGTCCTTGCAACAGCAATCAGACAACAAAAAGGGATAAAAGCTATCCAAATTGGTGAAGAAGAAGTCAAAATGTCTCTCTTCACAGATGACATGATGATCTATATAGAAAACCCATAAGACGCCACCCCCAAACTACTGGAATTTGTAGAGCATTTCAGTAATGTGGCGGGATACAAAATCAATGCTCAGAAATCAGTTGCATTTCTATACATGAACAACGAGACTGAAGAAAGAGAAATTAGGGAATCCATTCCATTTACAATAGCACCAAAAATCATATGTTAACTGGGAATTAACTTAACCAGAGACGTAAAGGATCTATATTCTAGAAACTACAAATCACTCTTGAAAGACATTGAAGAAGACACAAAAAGATGGAAAAATACTCCATGCTGATGGATTGGAATAATAAACATAGTTAAAATGCCTATGCTACCCAGAGCAGTTTACACTTTCAGAGCTACCCCAATCAAAATACCAATGACATTTTTCAAAGAACTGGAATAAACAGCCCTTAAATTTGTGTGGAACCAGAAACGACCTCAAATCACCAAGGAATTGTTAGAAAGGAAAAACAAAGCTGAGGGTGAAGAAATCCTAACAAAGTAGGAGCAAATTGTATCCAACAGTACATTATGGGAATTATTCACCATGATCAAGAGAGATTTACTCCTGGTCTGCAAGAGTCATACAATATTCACAAATTAATCAATGTGATACACAGCATTAATAAAATAAAGGATAAGAATCATGTGATCTGCTCAACAGATGTAGAAAAATATGACAAAGTACAACATCCATTCTTGATAAAAACCTTCACAAAGTTGGGATAGAAGGAACATAACATCATAAAGACCATATACAAAAGTCCTAGAGCTAATATCACCCTCGGTGGGGGAAAACCGAGCGTTTTCCTTGAAAATAGGGAAGAACACAGGTATGTTCACTCTCTCCACTGTTATTTAACATGATACTGGAAGTCCTAGATTTAGCAATCAGACAAGAAAAAGAAATAAAAGACAAAGTCATCCACATCAGCAAGGATGAAGTCAAACTTTGACCCTTCACAGATGACACAGTGCTTCATGTCATAGAAAACCCAAAAGACTCCACCATAAATTTGCTAGGACTGCTAAATAAATTCAGTAAATTGGCAGATTGAACAAAATCAATCTATATAAATCTGTTACATTTCTATACACCAATAATGAAGCAGCAGAAAAATAAATCAAGGAATTAATCCCATTTACAATTGCACCCAAATCCAACAGACACATAGATATAAACCTCACCAAGGAGGTAAAAGGCTTGTACTCTGAAAACTATAAAACACTGATGAAAGAAACTTAAGAGGACAGAAAGAAATGGAAAAACAACCCATGATCATGGATTGGAAGCACAAATATTGTTAAAACGTCCATATTATGTTAAGCAATCTACATATTTAATGCAATCCCTATTAAAATACCACCAACAATACACAAAAGACCCCAAATAGCCAAAGTAATCTTGAAAAGGAAAAGCAGAACTGGAGGTATCATGATTCTGGAATTGAAGCTGTATTACACTGATGTAGTGATTGGGACAGTATGATACAGGCACAGAAACAGACAGATAGATCAATGAAGTAGAATAGAAAACCCAGTAATGGATCCACAATATATGGTCACTAATCTTCAATAAAGCAGAAAAGAATATCCAGTGGAAAAAAAGAGAGTCTCTTTAACAAATGGTGCTGGGAAAAGTGTACAGCAACATGCAAAAGAAGGAAACTGAACCACTTTCTTAAACATACACAAAATAAATTCATAATGGATGAAAGACCCAAATGTAAGACAGAAAGCCATCAAAATTCTAAAGGATAACACAGGCAGCAACCTCTTTGACTTCATCCACAACAACTTCTTACTGGGCACATCTCTGGAGGCAAGGGAGACAAAAGCAAACATGAACTATTGGGACTTCATCATGATAAAATGCTTCTGCATGTGAAGGAGACAGTCAACAAAACTAACAGGCAACATACTCAATGGGAGAAGATATTTGCCAATGTCTTACAGATAAAGGGCTAGTATCCAAGATCTATAAAGAACTTGTCAAACTCAACACTGAGAAAACAAATAATCCAGGTAAGAAACAGGCAGAACACAAGAATAGATATTTTTCCAAAGAAGACATACAGATGGCTAACAGACACATGGAAAAATGCTCAAAATAACTCACCATTAGGGAACTACAAATCAAAACTGTATTGAGATATTACCTCGTACCTGTCAGAATGGCTATAATTAACAACTCAGGAAACAACAGATGTTGGCAAGGTTATGGAGAAGGGGAATCCTCTTACTCCATTGATGGAAATGCAAACTAGTGCATCCACTCTGGAGAACAGTATGGAGGTTCCTCAAAAAGGTAAAAATAGACAGACAGAATGACAGAAGGAGATATAGAAAGACAGAGAGAGAGATACAGAGAGGGAGTGAGAGATGGAGCCAAATAAAGTTGGAAACAAAATATGTCAAAGCCTATTGGCTATAAGAAAGAAGTTCTAAGAAAACAGTTTATAGCAATAAAGAAAGGAATAAAGAAAGATAGGAATAAAGAAAGACATCACATAAAAAAACCTATCTTTATACCTCTGAGCTACCAATATTCTCAACTGTGAAAGACTGAAAGCATTTTTTCTAAAATTAGAATTAAGGCAAGAGTGTTCACTCTAACCATTCTCATTTAACATATGCGGGAAATACTATCCAAAGAAATTAGGAATGAAAACTACATAAAAGTTATCCAAATAAGAAAAGTTGAAGTAAAAATTGTCGCTTTGTGTAGATCAGATGATCTTACATATAGAAAATCATAGACTCCACAAAAAAAGTGAGAAACAATAAACAAATTCAGCAAACTTGTAAAATGCAAAGTCAACATACCAATATCCACTGTGTCCTTACTCACTAAAGCCAACTATCTGAAAAAAAAGAAACACAATTCTGTTAACAATAATATCAAAATAATAAAACACTCAGGAATAAATTTAATAAAAGAGATGAAATATCTGTGCAATTTAAACTATAAAATATTAATTAAAGAAGTTGAGGAAGACACGAATAAATGGAAAGATAATCATTTCATGCATTAGAAGAAATAATATTGTTAAAGTGTCCTTTCTTTCCAAAGTAAACTACAGAGTCAATACAGTCCCTATCAAAATCCTAATGGAAAAATCTATTGTTTCCTGAGTTGTTAATTTTAGCCATTCTGACTCATGTGAAGTGCTATCTCATTGTAGTTTGGATTGGTATTTCCCTGATGCAGAGTGATGCTAAGCATTTTTTCATGGGTCTGTTGGACATTTGAATGTCTGCTTTGGAAAAACGTCTGTCTGTTCATGTCTTATGCCCATTCCTTGACTGTATTTTTTATGTTGTTGTTGTTTTTTAGGGGTTGAGTTTGATAAGTTCTTCATAGATTTTGGATACTAGCCCTTTATCTGATAAGCTGTTTACAAATATCTTCTCCCATTCTGTAGGTTGTCTTTCAGTTTTGCTGATTGTTTCCTTTGCTGTGCAAAAGGTTTTTAACTTGATGAAGTCCCAATAGTTCATTTTTGCTTTTGTTTCCCTTGGCTTTGGAGATGTGTCTAGCAAGAAGTTGCTGCAACCAAGGTTAGAAAGGTTCTTGCCTTGGTTCTCCTCTAGGATCTTGATGGTTGGTGAAAATGAAGAGAAAGGGGAACACTTTGACACTGTTGGTGAGAGTGAGAACTAGCATAATCACTCTGGAGAACAGTATGGAGGTTCCTCAAAAAAGGAGAAAAAAATTGAACTACCCTATGACCCAGCATTTACTCTACTAGGCATCTATCCAAAGGATACAAATGTAGCAATTTGAAGGGGCACATGTGCCCCAGTGTTTAAAGCAGCAATTCCCACAGTATCCAAAATATGGAAAGAGACAAGATGTCCATAGATAGATGAATGATTAAAGAAGATGTGGTTTATATTCTACAATGGAATATTACTCAGCCATGAAAAAGAATGAAATCTTGCCATTTGCAATGACATGGATGGAACTAGAGTTCACTATGCTAAGTGAAATAAGTCAGTCAGAGAAAGACAAATATCATATGATTTCACTCATATATGGAATTTAAGAAACAAAACAGGTGAACATAAGGGAAGGGAAGGGAAGGAAAAATAAAATAAGATGGAATCAGAGACATACCGTAAGAGACACTTAACTATAGGAAACAAACTGAAGGTTGCTGGACGGGAGGTGGGTGGAAGGGTGGGGTGATTGGGTGATGGGCATTAAGGAGGGCACTTCATGTAATGAACACTGTGTGTTATATGCAACTGATGAATCACTGAAATCTACTTCTGAGACTAATAATACAGTACAACTTAATTGACTTTAAATTTAAAAAATTACAAATCCCAAAGGCAATTTTCACAAAATTAGAATAAAACAATGCGAGAATTTATTTGGAACTCCAGAAGACGCCCATGTGACTATGAAAATTTTGAGTAAGAAAGAACAAAGCTGAAGAAATCAGTTTCTAATTTCATACTGCATTACAAAGCTATAGTAAATGAAACAGTATGATACTGGCATAAAAGAGAAACAGTATGATACTGGCATAAAAAGAGATATATAGACCAATGGAACAGTATAGAAAACCCAGAAGTAAACTCACTCATATATGGTCAACTAATTTCAAAAAAAGACCACAAGAATCAACAATGGGGAAAAGACTAGTTTCTTCAATTAGTGGTGTTAATAAAACTGGATATCCACATGAAAAATTATAAAACTTCACCCTTTTCTTACATCATACACAAAAATTAATTCAATGTGGATTAAAGACTTAAACATAAGACCTGAAACCAGAAACATGTTGGAAGAAAATACATGAGAAAACATACTTGATATTGATCTTAAAATGTGTTTTTTTTAATTTGCACCAAAAGCACAAACAACAATAGAAAAAAAAGTAAACCATCAACAAAATAAAAATGCAACTTATGGAATGGGATATAATATTTACAAGGACATGAAAATGGTCAACAGACATACGAAAAATATATTTATAATCAGGATGAAAATGCAAGAAAATCCCACAGTGAGATATCACATCACACTTATTATGATGGTTGTTACTAAATATTAAAAAGATATATGTCAAGGTGGATGTGGAGAGAAAGAAAACCTGTCCACTCTGATTGGGAATGTAAATTTGTAGACCTATTATGAAAAACAACATGGAGGGCCCTAAAATATATATGTATAACTAACATTCTATCCAGTAACGCCACTTCTGGATATATAACCAAAGGAAATATAATTTCTATTTCAAAGTATGTCTTCAATGTCATGTTTATCACAGCATTATTAACATTAGTCAAAAACATGAAACAATCAAAATATCTGTTTAAAGGTGAAGAAAATTTGATATATTTACATACATATATACAAATGTATATACACACATAATATTATTCCACACATATATATATACACACAGACATGGAATACATACACATACATGGAATATTACTTGGTGTTCTTTGGGGCTAAAATTATTTAAAGCCCCTAATCCATGATTTGATAAAATTACTCAAATTACACAAGATTTAAAAATAAATTGTGGCCCTGGAGGAGATAATGCTAAGTGAAATAAGTCAAGCAGAGAAAGACATTTATCATATAGTTTCTCTCATCTATGGAACATAAGAACTAGGAAGATCTGTAGGAGAAGAAAGGGATAAAGAAAGGGGGGGTAATCAGAAGGGGGAATGAACATGAGAGACTATGGACTCTGAGAAACAAACTGAGGGCTTCAGAGGGGAGAGGGTGGGGGAATAGAATAGGCTGGTGATGGGTTGTAAGGAGGGCACGTATTGCATGGTGCACTGGGTGTTATACGCAACTAATGAATCATCAAACTTTACATCAAAAACCAGGGATGTACTGTATGGTGACTAACATAATATAATAAAAAAACATTAAAACATAATAAATAAATTGTGTATGGTAGTCAAGAGATAAGTGGGAAAATGACATTTTACTTACTTACTACTGTACATGTATTGGCTAACTTTGAATTGAGAAAAATTTTGACTACTATGAAGAATCATGAGTTTAGTTACACAATTTATCATTTTTAAATTGTAACTGTATTGTATGTGCTTTAGGAAAATATGATAATTTAAAAATTAGTACGTAGAGAAAACATAGTAAGATCTCACTTATGTTGACGTATATGCTTTTTGCATTTGTATATTTCAAATACACAGGGAAATGCAAAAAATAAATACACAGGAAAATGCAAATAATGAAAAAAAATCACTTTCCCCCCCCCCAGGTGGTGGAAAAAAAAACAGGAGTGGAGATGAAAAAGGAAATTTAAGTTTCTCCATTATCTTACATCTTAAATATTTTATATGGCAAAAGAAATGATATCCTGCATATGACAAATATTTAAAAAAATCAAAATCGGTATCAAAGTAAAAAGACATAATAATCACTTTTGTTCAAATTAAAATTAATACATTACATAATGCAAAATCTATTAAAAGTATTCTTGTAATTAGAAGGTCTCATGGTGGGTAACCCTACTGGGTAAAAAAAGAAAAAAAAAAACAACCTCAATGTGGACTTAATTCTTTGCACTTTGGACTTCATGATGTCTGCGATGACAACATGAGACAGTATCAGAACTCATGGTTAATGCAGCTGATTAGCTCTCATTCTAGTTAGTCAATTGTAAACATGCACAAACATGCAAGACCTGTATAAATATCCTTTTGAACCTGTGCTTGCCAATGGAGAGAAGACTGTCTTTTAACAACACACTGACAACCAAAGCAATAGCAATGTTTAAACAGGAATTTTTATCCTGTTGGACAACAGATCCAGATTTTCAACTTTTCTTCAGATATGAGAAAGTGTCGTTTATTAAGTTCATTTTTATCCATGGTATTTAAATAATTGACTCATAATCAGGGAAACCTGATTCTTATTAGGTAAGTGAATTTCTTCCAAATCTCTATGCATCTACTGTAAGTTTCCCAGTGTTATTCCAGCTCTCTTGCTATGTCTAAGTATGTAAATTTATTTCACTTGTTTGCATTCCACTTTTCTTCAGGAAAATAAGATAGCATTTTATTTTAATTTTGTTTATTAGTTACATGGGAGGCATGTGTCCTTAATGAAAGAAAATATATAAATCATAATAAATAATACATAAATATTTCTAGGACTTATTGACTTTTAAAATAAAGCTCATAGTAGCTTCTTAAAGCCCTTGTATAAATACCAGTGATTTTATTGTAACCTTTTTTACATGGAAGATGTATATTAGTATCTTAGTCTTTATCTTTCTCAGAGAAAAATAATACAATGATAATTTTTTAGCTCTACCCATCTTTCCCCTCTCCATTTACCTATGCTATAATAAGATAGAGAGAAGTAAAGGGAGCATAATCTCTGTTATCCATACTGACTCTTCAAATACACCAAGAACACAGCTGACTTTGAACTAAAGCAACTTTCCAAGAATGAGTAAACAAATTATTTTATTCCAAATTCCCTTGCTACTTTTTAACATATTCTGGCAACATCAAAAAAAATCCCTCATTTATGGATATGTGAAGCAGTATTTACCTATTTTATGCATAAATTTTAGGCTAACACATGAAAAAATATTCTAGCCTGCTTTAATGACTACCTTAATGTAATTTTTCCCTATATCCATTGAAGAAATTATAGTTTGCAAGATATGCTCTACACCAGGAATAACCTCACAATCAGTGAATAACAGAACAACAAAAGGAGACAGATTCTGAAGATTCAAGAAAAATTTTTCTTATGCTTAAAAAAAAATCATGCCTGAGAAATTAATGAATGTGACCCTACTAACAGGATTCTTGCTCATGGGATTCCCTGATGATCAGGTGCTACAGAGGCTCTATGCTGCCTTCTTCTCCCTGGTTTACCTGGAGGCACTGATGGGAAACCTCCTCATTATCACTCTCACCACCATTGACCAGCATCTCCAAACCCCCATGTACTTCCTCCTGAAAAATCTGTCTTTGATTGATATCTGTTACATCTCTGTCACTGTCCCCAAATCTATCATGAACTATCTGACCAATAGCCATTCCATCTCCTTCGTGGGATGTGCCTCACAGGTTTTCCTTGTTATTGTCTTTGCTGGCACAGAGTTTGCCCTACTTCTGGTGATGTCCTATGACCGCTATGTTGCCATCTGCTGTCCTCTGCACTATGAGGCCATCATGAATAGAGGCATCTGTGTGCAGATGGTGACAGCATCATGGTTCAGTGGGTGTGTCTATGGATCCATTCATGTTGCAGGTACATTTTCTGTCCATTTCTGTGATTCCAACATAGTGCATCAGTTTTTCTGTGACATTCCATCATTGCTTACACTGGCTTGTTCTGGGGAGCAAATTCTAGAATATGTGTTTATTATTGTTAGTTGTTGCTTTGCTTTTGTATGTTTTAGTTTCATGGTTGCTTCCTATGTTTACATCGTGTCCACTGTCCTAAGAATTCCTTCCTCACAAGGCAGGTTTAAAACCTTCTCCACCTGCATGCCACATCTAACTGTGGTAACGTTGTTCCTGTCTTCTGGATTTATTGCATATTTAGGGTTAAACTCAAAATCTCCATCATCACTGAATTTCTTTATGCCTGTGTTATATTCTCTGTTACCTCCCAGCCTGAATCCTGTCATTTACAGCCTGAGAAACAGGGACATGAAAGCGGCCCTTGGAAAAATTTTTTTGTGAAAAAATGACTCCAAATATATAAATATTCATAATATCAATGAATCTGGTATCTACTAATGTGTTCAAATTTTTGGTTTATACAAGTAGTTTGATAATCACAAATAAAATAGTTTCAAAGACAAATACACATAATTTCAAATTCTTTGGGCTATACAAATTGTTGTAAATTTATTAGATACATATTGTATCATTGGTGCTGTGCATAGGATGCTACATTTATATGGCGAGATGGATCCGAATGTCAGTTGAGTGTCTTGCATATAGAAATGCTATCTACTCACTCATCCATCCTCTCCCTGGGATAATCCCTTCTCCAATTACCAGCCACACACTGGTGAGGGGATTGCCCACATCCTGATAAAGTTCTGTGCTGGCTGAGTAAGAAGATACCTTGGAAATAGGTTTCCTAATGGCAGAGCTTAACTACCACAGAGAAGGCCAACAGCTCTTGATCAACAAAATCTTTCTTGATGTCTTTTGATCATTTTCTATTTAAGATAAAAATGCTTTGACAATCAATGAATCTGACAAAAAAAAATCTGCATTGGTAATTCCAGCCCCTTACTTGCTTAAGAGCTTAGAAACAATTATATGTCCTAAAACACAGTGAAAATAGAACAGGCATTGTGTGTGCTGAAGAATAGTCAGCAAGTGTGCTTAAAATCTATTGTAATTTGCCTAGCCTCATATTTGCCACATAGTACAGGAAATATTTATTTTTAAATATGATGTTAAGTGCTGTTAAAAACATCATTTATAAAGTTTAGCCACAGAAAAGCTTCTATTACACAATTTAGTTATAATGATGTCCATATGTATATTGTGTATCAGAATCAGATATACTATTTATAAAGTAATTTTCATATATATATATATATATATATATATATAAAAAGATCAAATGTATCAAAATTATGGGTATAAAGACTATAGGTTTTTTTAATTATTTTATTTATTTATTTATTTATTTGAGAGAGAGAGCACAAATGGAGTGAAGGGCAGAGGGAGAAGCAGACTCCTGGCTGAGCAAGGAGCCCAATGTGGGACACAGTCCCAGGACTCCGGGATCATGACCTGAACTGAAGGCGGACGCTTTACTGACTGAGCCACCCAGGTGCCCCAAGACTGTAGGTTTTGTTAAGCAAGATAATAGACAGTATACACATTCCAGGGTTTCACTATTAATCCCATGTATACAAAGATCAAAATGTCAATCAGTCTAGAAGGAAAGCAATAGAATATGTAAATGAGAAGCTGTGACATATTTTGTGTGAAGGAATGGTATAGAATAAATCTGTGGAAAGTCTATTCAACAATTAGGAGAGATATACATGGAATTAACCAAACCAATTTAAAGGCTCTTGATCTAAATTAGGAACTAAATGACTCAGTTACAATATGAATTGATGGTGCTTCAGATAAAATTACAAAAATTAAATGATAATGTTGGGTAAGACATAATATAATTCTAAAAAAATTCTAATATATGTATGATATGCTATTTGTAAAATAAATTTAAACTAATGTATAAAATGATTGTGTAAAGATGAAACAAAACCACATTCTTAAATAAAATAACACACATCGAATGAAGTAAATACACTTGCATGCAGAATTTGTATCATTAATGAAAAAGAGAAGGCATAAATATAGGAAGAATAGCAAGGAAAGCTTGACCAAATCAATATTATTAGGTATCTAAAATATACGAGATCACCTGGCTCAAATTTTTGACTAAATACAACTAAACATAATTCCTTTAAATGTTTTCTTACTGATGTCTATTTTTTAAGATAGAATTATGTTTTGAACTTATTGTGCTAATAGTTTTTTCCTTTCTCTTTTACAGGAATAAATGTTGATTTCTATTGTAGGCTGTACTTTTATCATAAGGTTGATCATTTTTTGTTTGAAAATGTTACTTTAAACAGAGAGTTTTATTATTTCCTTTTTCTGCTGTGAAAGCATCTTGCAGTATGGGTGCACACAGCTTGATATTATTATTTACTTTGTATTGTGTTGTTTAGTTTTTTTTTTTTTTTTAGTGTGAACATTCATATACTAATGTGTTTACGATATACAAAGAGACACACAGGATTTCCTCACCCTCTGCTAAAATGTAACTATATTGGCTCTTTTCCAATTTACTGAGACATAATTACAAATAGCATTGTATATGTTTAAGGTCTACAACATGTTGATTTAATACTTATATATTGTGATATGATTACTAACATGGATTTAGCTAAAACCTTCAACACATCACATAATTACTCTTTTTTTGGCATCATAGGAATATAAAAGAACTACTTCCTCTATTTTCAAGTTAAAAATACAGTACTGTTAAGTATACTCAAAATACTGTGCATTAGATCAAAAGAGATAGCAAGTGTTGGTGAGGATGTGGAAAAAAGACAACTCCAGTACACTGTTGAATTAGTTATTAGTATAGCTTAAATAAAAATTGTATGGAAATTTCTCAAAAACTAAAAATCTGAAAATAACTAAATTTGTTTTATAAAATGGATCAATTAAATTTCATTGAAGTTTGGAGGCTTGGGTCACAGGCGGCAATTGTTCTGAAAGACTTTATATCAAACAGAGTGTACCGATAAGAGAGATAGCATTAGAGAAACTGTGTTCATGATCTTTCCTGTTAACCCAACACAGATAACTCTTCAAATATTTAGATAATTAAATGATATAAATACTTAATATCTAAATATTTCATTTTTCATACACTGTTTTCTTGTGGATAGAGTAATAGACACCATATATACATCAGAAATTTTTGGTGAATTGCATGATTTGGAATTACTTTATGACAGTAGGCAAAAACGGAGATATTTATTACAATTTTTATTTCTGAATTTGGATTTGTTTCATAAAATTTATTACGTCTATAATATATAGATAATGAAGTATAAAGGAGGACATATGCTCACCAGTCAACTTTTAAAAAAAATCATTGCTTTAGATGTATGGATATTTCTTTGTTCCCAAGGCCACTCTTTTAAAAATTTCTAGTTTATACCTTTACTTTTTATATAGTTTTCACTAAAATATTTTCTCCATAAAAATGTGTTTGTTCATATGCAAGTTGTGTGTCTTAGCCAGCTTATACTTCCATAACAAAATGCTATTGAATGGGTAGATTAAGCAGCAGAAATTATTTTCTTTTTTTTTTAACTGGAATTTTATTTTATTTTATTTTTTATTATTATATTTTTATTATATTATGTTAGTCACCATACAGTACATCCCTGGTTTTTGATGTAAAGTTCGGTGATTCATTAGCTGCGTATAACACCCAGTGCACCATGCAATACATGCTCTCCTTACCATCCATCACCAGCCTATCCCATTCCCCTGCCCCCCTCCCCTCTGATGCCCTCAGTTTGTTTCTCAGAGTCCATAGTCTCTCATGCTTCATTCCCTCTTCTGATTACCCCCGCTTTCTTTATCCCTTTTATTTTCTTACAGTTCTAAAGGCTGGAATTCTAAGATCAAGGTGCCAGAAATGTCAGGTTCTGATAAAAGCCCTAAGCCTGGCTTAAAGATACCTGCCTTCTCACTGTGTCCTTGTATGTCAGAGAGACAGAGACAGAAAGACAGAGAGAGAGGGAGGGAGAGAGAGCATTCTTGGGTCTCTTCTTATAATAATCCTAACACTATCAGATAAGAGTGTTATCTGTGTGACCTCATTTAATTTTAATTATTTCCATAAAAACTCCATATCCAAATACAGCTGTACTGTGTGCAAAGCTGCAACATAGGGATTTTGGAGAAACACAATTCACGCCATAGCATTTCATATATGATTTGCTATTGGGCTTAATATTCTGTTTCTAAAAAATTTCCATCAAATCATTTACAGCCTCATTTTATGTTTTTCATTTAACTCTTAGATCAACTTATGTCTGGATTTTTTGTGCTTTTTTAGTGTAGCTAATGTCCTGCTGGTGGAATTTATGGTGTTCCAGGTTTTTACTATTATAAAAAGTCTTCAATTATAGTATGTATACATATCTATTTGATCATACATGTAATTTTTAATGTGGTATTGGAGGAGTGAGATTGCTGGATATTACTATGTGAAGATATATATTTTTAAAAGAGATTTTCAACCAAAATCCAAACTTTCTATATTCATAGAAAACATAATGAATGCCACAGATCTAATAAGAAAAGCTTATTATATCCATAATTTCTGACACCCTCAAAATGTATATGGTCTCAAAATTTAAATTATAGAATTCAAAACATATAAATGTGTTCTACATGTCTTAAAATAGAACACTGAAGTGCACTGGGCACTATCTGGCATTTCCCTAATTGCAGAGGCCCAGTAGGATTTAAGCATATCTCATGAGAAAGGGTGCTAGGTGCAAGGAATTAGTTTGAGGACTATTTGCCACTCATCACTACATACAAAACTTCAATGATGTTACAAAAAAACAAAACAAAACAAAAAAACTCATGCCTTTTTCTCAGTGCATTATTTTTCCAAGGGAAGATAGCCTTATTAAAAAGATGAGAGAATGTCTTCCAAGAAAGTATACTTCATTGAATCTGTCATTTATAAACATGGATAGTATAAGGAATTGACATATGCAATATTTAAATATTTAAATTTTCTTTTGTTTCAAGTCTTATGTTTCAGTTCATAATCCATTTTCAGTTAACTTTTGTAAGTGTGTCAGGGTCCAATTTCATTCTTTCTTTTTCACATTTTTACTTAAATCCCAATTAGTTAACATACATTGTAATATTAGTTTCAGGTGTACAATACACTGACTCAACACTTCCATTCGACACCCAGTGCTCATCACAAGTAGTGCACTTCTTAATCCCCATCCCCTATTTAATCCATCCATCCACCCATCTCCTCTCTGGTAACCATCAGTTTGTTCTCTACAGTTAAGTGTTTGTTCTTGGTATGCTTCTCTCTCTCTTTTTTCCCTTTGCTCCATTTCTTAAATTCCACATATGAGAGAATCATATGGTATTTGACTTCTTTCTGACAGATTTATTTCACTTACCATAATGTTCTCTAGCTCTATCCATGTTGCTGCAAATGGAAATTTTTTTATAGCAGAGTAATATTCCACTACAGACGATGATGATGGATATATAGATAGAGAGATAGATAGATGAAAGATAGATGATAGATAGATGGTAGGTAGTTAGATGATAGATTAGATATATATATAGATGATAGATAGATAGATGATAGATAGACGATAGATAGATCCCACTTATTCCTCATCCATTCATCAGTCAATGAACATTTGGGTTCCTTCCATTATTTGGCTGTTGTTGATAATGCTGTTATAAACATTGAGGTGCAAGTAACCCTTTGAATTAGTATTTTTTGTGTTCTTTGGGTAAACACCTGGAAGTCTGAATGCTGAACTGTAAGGTAGTTTTGTTTTTATTTTTTTGAGAAACTTCCATACTATTTTCCAGTGTGGCTTCACCTGTCTGCATTCCCAGCAACCGTGCAAGATGATTCTCCTTTCTTCACATCCTCACCAACACCTGTTGTTGCTTGTGTTGTTAATTCTTGCCATTCTGACTGGTATGGGGTGATATCTCTTTGTAGCTTTGATTTGTATTTCCCTGCAGGATGTTGAGCATTTTTCTGTGTGCCTATTGGCCATCTGTGTGTCTTCTTTGGGGGAAAAAATGTCTATTCATGTCTTTTGAGCATTTTTAACTGGATTATTTACATTTAGGGTGTTTAATTTTGTAAGTTGTTTTCATATTTTGGATACTAATCCTTTATCAGAGTTTTCATTTACAAATATCTTCTCCCATTCCATAAGTTGCCTTTTAGCTGTTTTCATTGTTTCGTTTGCTGTGTACAAGCTTTTAATTTCGATGACGTTTTCATAGTTTATTTTTGCTTTTGTTTTCCTTGCCACATGAGTCATATTTTGAAGAAGTTACTACAGCTGATGTCAAAGAGGTTATGTCTGTGCTCTCCTCTAGGATTTTAATGGATTCCTGTCTCACACTTAGGTCTTTCAACCATTTTGAATTTATTTCTTGTGTATGATATAAGAAAATGGCCCAGTTTCATTATTCTGCATGTTGCTATCCAGTTTTCCCAATACAATTTGTTGAGGTGACTGTTTCCCATTGGATAGTCTTTCCCTCTTTGTCAAATATTAATTGACCATATACTTGTGGGTTCATTTTTGTTTTCCATTCTGTTCCACTGATCTATGTGTCTGTTTTGGTGCCAGTACTACACTGTCTTAAACACAACAGCTTTGTATTATAACTTGAAGTCTGGGATTGTGATGCTTCCAGTTTTGCATTTCTTTTTCAAGATTGCTTTATCTATTTACTGTCTTTCTTGGTTTCATACAAATTTTGGGATTGTTTTTTCTAGCCCTGTGAAAAATGCTGGTGGTATTTTGATAGGGATTGCATTAAATATGTAGGTTGCTTTGGGTAGTGTAGACATTTTTAACAATATTTTTCTGACAATCCATGAACATGAAATGTTTTTCTATTTCTTTGTGTCACCTTCATTTCTTTCAATTCTGTTTTATAGTTTTCAGAGTATAAACCTTTTACCATTTTGGATAGGTTCATACCTACGTAGCATGTTTTTTGGTGCAATTTTCAGTGTGATTGTTTACTTGATTTCTCTTTCTATTGACTCATTATTGGTGTATACAAATGCAACAGATTTTTGTATGTTGATTTTGTATCCTGGGACATTAATGATTTTGTGTATCAGTTCTAGCAATTTTTTGGTGGTCTTTCAGGTTTTCTACATACAGTTTCATATTGCAAATTGTGAACATTTGTCTTCTTTGCTGATTTGGATGACATTATTTCTTTTTTGTTGTCTGATTGCTGAGGCTAGGACTTCCAGTATTATGTTAAATAACAGTGGTGAGAGTGGACAACCCTCTCTTCTCCCTGACACCAGAGGATCAGCTGTCTCTTTTACCTCATTGAGGATGATATTAGCTGTGCAATTTCCAAAAATGGCCTTTATGATGTGGAGGTATGTTCCCTCTATCTGTACCCTGCAGAGAGTTTTATCATGAATGGATGTCTTACTTTGTCAAATACTTTTTCTGCATCTGTTGGGAGGATCGTATGTGGTTTCCTTATCCTTCTTATTAATGTGGTGTCTCACATTGATTGATTTGTGATTATGGAATCACACTTGCAGCCCATTCATGGCTTAGTAGCGTGTTTTTTTTTTTTTAAGATTGTATTTATTTATTTGATAGAGAAAGAGAGAGAGAGCGCGCTCCAGAGGGAGAGGGAAAAGCAGCCTCCCCACTGAGCAGGGAGCCAGATGTAGGGCTTGATCCCAGGACCCAGAGATAATGACCTGATCCAAAGGCAGAAGCTTAACTGACTGAGTCACCCAGGTGCCCCAGTAGCATGTTTTATGTAACCTCCACATATATGTGTTTTTCCCAAATTTTTTATTGTGGTTGACTTCTAGTTTAATAGCACGTGGTCAGAAATGTTACATGGGAAACAAACTGAGGGCTTTAGAGGGGAGGGAGGTGGGGGAATGGGATAGGCTGGTGATGGGTAGTAAGGAAGGCACGTATTGCATGGTGCAATGGGTGTTATATGCAACCAATGAATCATTGAACTTTACATCAAAAATCAGGGATGTACTGTATGGTGACTAACATAATATAATTTTAAAAATATTATTATAAATAAATAAATTCTTTAAAAATATTGCATGCCACTTACATCTCAATAAAACTGGAAAATTATTAAAGAAAAGAAATGTTACATGGTATGATTTCAATATTTTTTATTTGTTGAGGCCATTTTTGTGACTTAATACAGAATATAATCTGGAGAATGTTTTATTGCACTTGAAAAAAACATGTATTCTGCTGTTTTAGGATGGAATAATAAAATATATCTTTTAAGTCCATCTGGTCCGGTACATCATTTAAGGTCATTCTTTTCTTGTGGGTTTTCTGTTTAGATGACCTGTCCATCGATATAAGTCGGGACATTAGTGCTCTACTAATATTTTGTCATTATCAAATAGTCCCCTTATATTTGTTATCATTTTTTTAATATTTGTGTGCTCCTATGTTGGGGGCAAAAATATTTACAATTATAAGATCTTCTGGAAGGATTATCCCTTTTTTGATTACGTAGTACCCTTCTTTGTCTCTTCTTACAGACTTCTTTGAAACTCTAATTTTCCAGTATAAGTATAGCTACTCCAGCTTTTTAAAATGTCCATTTTCGTGACAAATATTTTTCCAACCCCTTACTTTGAATCTGCAGGTGTGTTTAGGTCTAAATGGAGTCTCTTGTAGGCAGCCTAAATGGGTCTTGTTTTTTGTTCTTGTTGTTTGTTTGTTTGTTTGTTTTTATTTGTTTGTTTTTAGTCCATTTTGATACCCTATGTCTTTGGATTGGAGCATTTAGTCCATTTGAATTCTAAATTAGTTACTGATAGATATGTATTTGCTGCCATTTTATTACTTGTCATGCCATTATTTCTGGAGTTTTTTCTCAGATCCTTTCTTGTATTTGTCACTTTTGTTTTTTTTTTTTCCTCTCAAAGAGTCCCTTCTAATATTTCTTGCAAGGCTGCTTTAGTGGAAGTAAACCCCAGTAGTTTTTGTTTCTCTGAGAGAATCTGTATCATTCCTATTCTCAGTCATAGCCTTCCTGGATAGAGTATTCTTGACTGCAGATTTTTTTTCCATTCAGCACTTAATTTTTTTTAAATAATATTTTTTATTATATTATGTTAGTCACCATACAGTACATCCCTGGTTTTTGATGTAAAGTTCGATGATTCATTAGTTGCGTATAGCACCCAGTGCACCATGCAATAGATGCCCTCCTTACTACCCATCACCAGCCTATCCCATTCCCCCACCCCCCTCCCCTCTGAAGCCCTCAGTTTGTTTCTGAGTCCATAGTCTCTCATGCTTCATTCTCCCTTCTGATACCCCCCTTCTTTATCCCTTTCTTCTCCTACCGATCTTCCTACTTATGTTCCATAAATGAGTGAAACCATATGATAATTGTCTTTCTCTGCTTGACTTATTTCACTTAGCATTATCTGCTCCAATGCCTTCCATGTTGCAGCAAATATTGAGAAATCATTCTTTTTGATAGCTGAGTAATATTCCAATCAGCGTTTTAATATATCATCCCACTCCCTTGAGGCTTGTCTGGTTTCTGTTGAGAAATCTCCTGACAGCCTCATGAATTTTCCCTTATAAGTTAAGAACTTTTGTCTTGCTGCTTTTAAGGTTTTCTCTTTGTCACTATATTTTATAAATTTACTTACAATATGTCTTGGTATTGGCTTGCTTTTGTTGATTTTGATGAGAGTTAGTTCCCTGTGCCGCCTGGTTCTGGATGTCTGTTTCCTTCCCCAGATTGGTACATTTTCAGGTATTATTTATTCACATTGATTTTCTGATCCCTTTTCTCTCTTCTTCTGGGACTCCTATAATATGACTATTCTTAAATTTGATGGAGTCAATGAGTTCCTTATGTTCATTCTCATGTTCCATAATTCTTCCTTCTCTCTTTTGTTCAACTTCTTTATTGTACATTATTTTATCTTCTAGGTCACTAATTCTTTCCCCAGATTCATCCAGCCTGCTGTTCATTGCATCAAGTCAGTTTATTTTTTCTTTATTTTTTTATTTTATTTTTTTATAATAATATATTTTTTTATTATATTATGTTAGTCACCATATAGTACCTTCCTGGTGTTTTATGTCAAGTCAGTTTCTAATCTCTTTAATGGAATTCTTATCGCTGATTGATCCATTTTAATCTCTCTTGCCTCTGCAGTAAAGGTTTCACTGATGTCTTCTATTCTTTTCTCAACCCAGTGAGGATCCTTATGATTGTTGGTTTAAGGAGGGCACGTATTGCATGGTGCATTGGGTGTTATATGCAACTAATGAATCATCAAACTTTACATCAGAAACCAGGGATGTACTGTATGGTGACTAACATAATATAATAAAAATATTTTTTTAAAAAATCTCCATCAGGCACATGACTCATATCTGTTTCATTTATATCTCTGGTGGTGGCTTTATCTTGTTCTTTCATTTGGGATAAATTTGTTCATCTTTACATTTTGTCTAAGTCTCTGCCTTCTTCTATGTGTTGAGAAATCCAGTTATGCCTCCTGCTCCTAAAAGTAATGGCCTTATGAAGAAGAGGAGGCCTCATACATCAAGGAGTGTTTCTAGTGTGTGCTGTGTGCACTGTGCTGTTGTATTTTGTCTCCTCTATAAATAGAATAATCTTCTGCCAAGGGTCTCCTTGAGTTCCATGGGTTTTGTCCCTTGTCTGAATGTAGCAAGTTTTAAGTAGCTGTGCTCTGGTCTGATTGTAAAATGATACTGGTCACCATTTCCACCAGAACTGAGGCCCTGCAGGACTCATTGGTTGGGAGACATTGGTGTAGGCAAGGATTTGTGCTGGTCTTCTGGGGGAGGGGCCCATCATGCTGGAGCTAAGGCAAGATTGAGTAAGAATTACACTCCTATCAGTTGGCCAGGGAGTGGGGCCTGGCATATGCAAGTTCAGTAGCCAGCCTGGGCACTTGACTTCTTCTCATAGGTGGCTCTGTGTTTATGTTGAGGGAAGGGGAGGGAAATGTTGCCAGACAGCTACTTTATTCTCAGAGAGATTTCTCACTGAATGCTGCCTCTTGGGGACATGCGGCAATAAGAGCAAATAATCTCCCCCCACTTGCCCCACGTATACTTCAGATAGCTGGTCACAAACTGTCTGTCCCTCAGTTGTATGCCTCCCTTCTCACCAGGAGCAGCATAGTGTATGGTATCCTCCAGGCTCTCTCCTAGCCAACACCACTGACTTTAAAACCTCCAAATTTTAGCCCTGCTGGTTGAAAAATTAAGAATTCAGCCCTTTTTGTTCTCCAAAACAGTGGCTTTGGGGAAACATTCTCCTTATGGATTCACTTTTGTGATCCTCTCTCTCTTGTCGTTCTTCTGTGATCATAGCTCCCTCCCTTCTGTAGCACCCAGGATCAGTTTCTCCCCTATTCCATGCTTCTATGAGTATTCTTTGATGTGACCTTTCCCTTTCATTTAGTTATTGAGATTGTTCTGTTAGTCTTAAGGTCAATTTATGGGATATTTAGGATGAGTTTTAGTTATCTAGTTGTGTTGTGTTCATGGGACAAACTGAGCCTATGACCCTCCTACTCCATTGACATCTTTCTCTTCTCTAAAAACAGGTAAACTTTATGGAAAGAAAAATCCAGTGTTAAAAAATCAGATATTAAAAAATAATACAAAATCTATTATGAAATTTCAGTGATACTAAATGGATATTCACCAAACAATTGGGATTCAAAATAAATTGGCACAAACTGACACAGGAAAAGACCAAATAGACATATCCACAATTACAATTGTGTATTTCATAATTGATGTGAAATCGTGAAAACATCTAGACAGAAATCAGCCAGAAAATATCAGCACTCTACAGTACTCTCTAACAACAGGATATCTCTAATATTAAAAATATTTTATACAACATCATTAAATTCACATAATTTTAAGTGTCTGCTCAAAAAGATTGACTATATCCTAGAAAATGAACTAAACATACTGTATGGTGACTAACATAATATAATAAAAAAATCATTTAAAAAAAAACAAAAAACAAAAAACTTTATGGGAGAGTTCTTTTGATTTGTATTTTCCTGATGATGAGTGATGTTCAGCATCATTTCATGTGTCTGTTAGCTATCTTTATATCTTCTTTGGGGAAAAATGTCTATTCATGTCTTCTGCCCATTTTTAACTGGAGTATTTGGGTGGTGTTGAGTTTGATAAGTTATTTATATATTTTGGATACTAACCCTTTGTCAGATATGTCATGGAACAGTAGGTGTTGGTGAGAAGGCAAAGAAAAGGGAACCCTCTTATACTGTTTTTGGGAATGAAAACTGATGCAGCCACTCTGGAAAGCAGTAAGAAGATTGCTCAAAAAGTTAAAAATAAAAATACCCTATGACCCACCAATTGTACTATAAGTTATTTACCCAAAAAACACAAAAATACTGATTCAAAGGGATGCGTGCATCCCAATGTTTATAACAGCATTATCTACCATAACCAAATTATGGAAAGAGCCCAAATGTCCCCTGAATGATTAATGAATAAAGAAGAGGTAGTATATAGGTACAGTGGAACATTAGTTAGCCATAAAAAAGAATGAAATCTTGACATTTGCAATGAGATAGATGGAGCTAGAGAGTATTATGTTAAGTGAACTACGTCAGTCAGGGAAAGAAAAAATCATATGATTTTACTTATATGTGGAATTTAAGAAGCAGAAGAGATGAATATTGGGGATGGAGAGAGACATACCAGAAAACAGACTCTTAAGTATAGAGAACAAATTAATGGTTACAAGAGGGGATGTGGGTGTGAGGATTGGTTAAATACATGATGGGAAATAAAGAGGGCACTTGTGATGAAGACTGGGTATTGTCTGTAAATGATCAATCACAAAATTCTAAATCTGAAATTAATATTACACTGTAACTTAACTAACTGGAATTTAAATAAACATTTGAATTTTAAAAACAGTTCTTTAAACATAATGTAATCAAACTAGATATCAATAATGCAAAGTCTATAGAAAAATTATAAATCTAACAACTTAAAGAATTAGACAAATTCCTAGAAACCTTCAACTATCAAAATTTACCCACAATAAAATTTATCATCCAAACATCACTAGCCATCAGGGAAATATAAATCAGAACCACATCAAGATACCACCTAATACTGGTTAGAATGGCAAAAATTAACAAGACAGGAAACAACAAATGTTGGCAGGGATGTGGAGAAAGGGGAATCTTCTTACATTGTTTTTGGGAACGCAAACTGGTACAGCCACTCTGGAAAACAGTATGGAGGTTCTTCAAGACGTTAAAAATAGAGCTACCCTATGACCCAGGAATTACACTGCTAGGTATTTACCCCAAAGATACAGACATTGTGAAAAGAAGGGGCACATGAAACCCAATGTTCATAGCAGCAATTTCCACAATAGCCAAACTGTGGAAGGAGCAAAGATGCCCTTCAACAGATGAATAGATAAAGAAGATGTGGTTCATATACACTATGGAATAGTACTCAGCCATCAGAAAGAATGAATACCCACCATTTGCATTGACATGGATCGAGCTGGAGAAATTATGTTAAGTGAAGTAAGTTGAGCAGAGAAAGACAATTATCATATGTTTTCATTCATATGTGGAATATAAGCAAAGCACAGGGGACCGTAAGGGAAGGGAGGGAAAACTGAAGGGGGACAAATCAGAAAGGGAGACAAACCATGAGAGACTATGGACTCCTGGAAGCAAACTGAGGGTTTCAGAGGGGAGAGGGGTGAGGTTGGGTAACCTGGTGATGTGTATTAAGGAGGGCATGTGTTGTGATGAGCACTAGGAGTTATATGCAACTAATGATGGACTACACAGGGGCTAACTGAAAAAAAAAAAATATATATATATATATATATCTCCTCAAAGTTCTCAAACAAGAGACAGGCTTCAGTCTGCAGAGGATTTTTGGAAGCAGCTTATTTCCAACTCCTCACTTTTCCCCTCTCACCTCCCTTCTTACCCTTCTCACATAGTTCTCTTTCTTGTAAACTCACCTTCTGTTTTCCCTCCTCCTTCTTCCTCCAGTTTCATTACCACTAGTAACTCACATGCGTGATGGTGTGTATGAAGGCAGGTTAGATTCCACTTGGTGGGTTAGGTGAGTGAAAGCAGATCCAAATCAAGAGCTGAAGTTCCAGCTCCTAGTCCCTGTGAACCTGCTGTGGACAGGAATTTTTACCTGGTCCTGGCAGCCAGGCAGGTGTGAGCCTTGCCCTCCTCAGCTCCGATTCAGTGCCCCTCATACCTGAAAGATAAACAGGTCCAGTTTTGTCAGAGATCACACAGGGAATAAAAGGTGGGAATATCTCAGAGGATGCCATCCCATGAAATACCACGACCCAGGCACAAAACCATCATCTTGGACATATGAATGAGCAGATTAGAAAAGTCTAGGCCCTACTGGGTTATCCACTGAGTTTCTGTTTTATACATTAATATTTTTATATATTTTGTAAAAGTTATATAACTTTTAGCATTTTAAGTGTGTCAAATCTTTACTTTCAATGATGAATAAAATTAGATGAATTCTGAACTTTAAAAAAAAATTCACCTACTAAAGACAAAAATGACAATCACAAAAAGTATATTATCAAAATATGAATAGTGAATATTTAACATAATTGTAATAGGTAGAAATTAAAAGCAATGTAAATAAATGTGCAGCTTTAATACTACACTCTAATTGTAAAAGTGGTGATCCCAGTTGATTCTCTGTATGTGTATGTGTGTATGTGTATGTATGTGGATGTAGAGTATTACAGAAAACCCCTGAAGATACATATGAATATATAGATACATAGAAAAGAAGAGAAGGAAGAAGAAGAAGAAGAAGAAGAAGAAGAAGAAGAAGAAGAAGAAGAAGAAGAAGAAGAAGAAGAAGAAGAAGAAGGAGAAGGAGAAGGAGAATGGGGAGGGGAAGGAAAAAGGTGAAGAAGGAGAAGAGGAAGGAGGTGGAGGGGAGAAGGAGGAGGAGGGGGAGAAGGAGAAAGAGAGAAGAAGGAGAAGAAGAAGAAGGAGAGGAGTGGTAGAGGGAGGAGGAAGGAGAGGAGGAAAGAGAGGAGGAGGGGGAGGAGGGGAGGAGGGGAATTGGAAGAGGAATGAAGAAAGATGAGGAGGAAGAAAAGCACTAAAAGAGATATGCAAAGAGCTAATCTGAAAAGCACTATAGATATATCAAAATGGAATACTAAAAAAAAATTCAAGTAATTTCAGGAGGAAAAAGAGAAAGTAAAATGGCATATTAAAGACTATAACAATAATTATATTAAAATTAATTTTCTAAATTCACAAATTAAAAGAGACATTTTCCATTTTAAATTCATTTTACATAAGGTCTAAAGTAGAGGTCGAGGTGTATTTTGTCTGTTTCTTTTTGGTAAGCTATTTTTTCTTTTTTAAAGATTTTATTTATTTATTTGACAGAGATAGAGACAGCCAGTGAGAGAGGGAACACAAGCAGGGGGAGTGGGAGAGGAAGAAGCAGGCTCATAGCGGAGGAGCCTGATGTGGGGCTCGATCCCGTAACGCCGGGATCACGCCCTGAGCCGAAGGCAGACGCTTAACCGCTGTGCCACCCAGGCGCCCCTGGTAAGCTATTTCTAATGGCTTCAACAAAATCTGTACAACGTTTATTCTTCCTCCCCCATATCACTTTGCTCTTTATAAAAAATCATTTTAGGCGGTTTTTCAGTAGTTTATTTCTGGGTTATCAATTTTCTTCTAGTTCTCTATATCTCTAATCATCCTGCAATACCATGTTTCTATAAAAATTGAGAGTTCAGGTAAAATAGCTACTTCTTGAATACAACAGTGTTCTTGTACATTTTAATATCTTATTTTATTTTATTATTTTTATTATTATGATAAATTAGCCAGCATTTAGTAAATCGTTAGTTTTTGACATAGTGTTCATTAATTCATTAATTGTGTATAAAACCCAGTACTCCTCAGTACAACACATGCCTTCTGAAATACACATCACCTGGCTACTCCATCATTATGCAACACTACATCATTAGCTTTTGATGTAGTGTTCCATGATTCATTGTTTCCCTATAACATTCAGTGCTCCATGTAATATGGGCCCTCCTTAATACCCATCACTGGCCTAGACCAATCCCCTAACCCCCACCCCTCTGAAGCCCTCACTTTGTTTACCAGAGTCCATAGTCTCTTGTGGTTCATTCCCCCTTCTGCTTAACCCCTTCATAATTCTCTTCCTTCTCCTACCCATCTCCCTGCTACTCCTTATGTTCCACAAATGAGTGAAACCATATGATAATTGTCTTTCTCTGCTTGACTTATTTCACTTAGCATAATCTCCTCCGGTCCCATCCATGTTGCTGCAAATATTGGATAATCATTCTTTCTGATGGCTGAGTAATATTCCATTGTATATAGGGACCACATCTTCTTAATCCAGTCATCTGTTGAAAGGCATCTTGGCTCCTTCCACAATTTAGCTATTGAGGACAATGCTGCTATGAACATTGGGCTGCATATGGTCCTTCTCTTCACTACGTCTGTATCTGTGGGAAAAATACCTAGTAGTGCAATGGCTGGATCATAGGGTAGCTCAATTTTTAACTTTTTAAGGGACCTCCACACTGTTTTCCAGAGTGGCTGTACCAACTTGAATTCCCACCAACAGTGTAAGAGGGATCCCCTGTCTCCACCTCCTCTCCAACATTTGTTGTTTCTTGCCTTGACCATTTTTGCCATTCTAACAGGTGGTATCTCAATGTGGTTTTGATTTGAATTTCTGTGATGGCTAATGATTCTGAACATTTTTTCATGTGTCTGTTAGCCATTTGCATGTCTTCATTGGAAAAGTGTCTGTTCACATCTTCTGCCCATTTTTTGATTTATTTGTTTCTCGTGTATTGAATTTGAGAGGTACTTTATAGATCTTGGATACCAATCTCTTACCTGTAGTTTCATTTGCAAATATTTTCTCCTATTCTGTGTGTTGCCTCTTTATTTTGATGACTGTTTCCTTTACAGTGCAGAATCTTTTTATCTTGATGAAGTCCCACAAGTTCATTTTTCATTTTGTGTCTCTTGCCTTTGGAGATGTGGCATGAAAGAAATTGTTGTGGCCAATGTTGAAGAGGTTACAGTCTATGTTCTCCTCCATGATTTTGATGGATTCCTGTCTCACATTGAGATCTTTCATCCATTTGGAGTTTATCTTTGTGTGCGGTGTGAGAGAATGGTCAAGTTTCATTCTTTTGTATACAGCTGTCCAATTTTCCCAGCGCCATATATTGAAGAGACTGTCTTTTTTCCACTGGATGTTTTTTCCTGCTTTGTCAAAGATTAGTTGAACATAGAGCTGAGGGTCCATTTCTGGGTTCTCTATTCTGTTCCATTGGTCTATGTGTCTGTTTTTGTGCCAGTACTATGCTGCCTTGGTGATCACAGCTTTGTAGTATAGCTTGAAATCTGGCAAAATGATGCCCCCAGCTTTATTTTCCTTTTTTAACATTTCCTTGGTGATTCGGGGTCTTTTCTGGTTTCATACAAATGTTAGGATTCTTTCTTCCAGCTTTTTCAAAAATGGCTTTGGAATTTTGATCAGGATGGCATTGAAATTGTAGATTGCTCTGGAAAACATAGACATTTTAACTATGTTTATTCTTACCATCCATGAGCATGGAATGTTTTTCCATCTTTATGTGTCTTCTTCAATGTCTTTCATCAATGTTTTGTAGTTTCTAGAGTATAGATCCTTTATCTCTCTGGTTAATTCTGAGATATCGTATGATTTTTTGTGCTATTGTAAATGGAATGGATTCCCTAATTTCTCTTTCTTCAGTCTCATTGTTCATGTATAGCAATGCAACTGATTTCTGAGCATTGATTTTGTATCCTGCCACATTACTGAATTGTTGTATGAGTTCTAGTAATTTGGGGGCAGAGTCTTTTGGGTTTTCTATATAAAGTATCATGTCATCTGTGAAGAGAGAGAGTTTGACTTCTTCTTAGCCAATTTGAATATCTTTTATTTATTTATTTATTGTTGTTGTCTGATTGCTGTTGCAAGGACTTCTAGTACTATGCTGAACAATAATGACGAGATTGGGCATCCTTCTCGTGTTCCTGATCTTAAGGGAAAGGCTTTCAGCTTTTCCCCATTGAGAATGATATTCACTGTAGACTTTTCATCAATGGTTTTTATGAAATTGAGGAATGTACCCTGTATCCCTACACTCTGAAGGGTTTTAGTCAGGAAAGGATGCTGTATTTTGTCAAATGCTTTGTCCTCATCAGTTTAAAGGGTCCTATGGTTCTTGCCTCTTTTATTGTTGATATTATCTATCACACTGATCGATTTGCAAATGTTGAACCACCCTTCCATCCCCGGGATTAATCCTACTTGGTCTTGATGGATAATCCTTTTAATGTACTGTTGGGTTCTATTTGCTAGGATCTTGTTGGGAATTTTGGCAACCATATTCATCAGGGAAATCGGTCTGTAACTCTTCTTTTTGATTGGGTCTTTGCCTGGTTTGGGGATCAAGGTAATACTGGCCTCATAGAATGAGTTTGGTAGTTTTCCTTCTGTTTCTATTTTTTGAAACAGCTTCAGGAGAATAGGGATTATTTCTTCTTTGAATGTTTGGTAGAATTTCCCAGGGAATCTGTCAGTCCCTGGACCCTTGTTTTTTGGAAGGTTTTTGATCACTGCTTCAATCTCTTCATGACTAATCAGTTTGTTTAGATAATCTATTTCTTCCTGTTTCAGACTTGGTAGTTTATAGGTTTCCAGGAAGGCATCCATTTCTTCCAGGTTGTTAAATTTATTGGCATATACATGTTGATAATAGTTTCTAATGATTGTTTCTATTTCCTTGGTTTCAGTCTTGATCTCTCCCCTTTCATTCACAATTTTGTTAATTTGGGTTCTTTCTTTATTCTTTTGAATAAGTCTGGCCAGTGGCTTATCGATCGTATTTATTCTTTCAAAGACCAGCTTCTAGTTTTGTTGATCTGCTCTACTGTGCTCCTGGTTTCTAATTCATTGATCTCTGCTCTAATCTTGATCAACTGCCTTCTCGTGCATGGGTTAGGCCTGTTCTTCTGTTCCAGCTCCAACTTCTTAGGGAGAGAATATAAGGACTGCATTTTAGATTGTTCTATTCCTTTGAGTGATGCTTGGATGGCTATGTATTTTCACCTTAGGACCACCTTTGCAGTGTCCCATAGGTTTTGGACCGGTGTGTTTTCATTCTCATCTGTTTCCATAAATTGCTAGAGTTCATCTTTAATTCCCTCCTTTACCCAATCATTCTTAAGCAGGGTGGTTTTTAGTTTCCAAGTGTTTGAGTTTCTTCCAAATTTTTCTTTGTGATTGAGTTCCAGTTTCAAAGCACTGTTGTCTGAGAGTAAGCAGGGAATAATCTCAGTCTTTAGGTATTGGTTGAGAGCTGTTTTGTGACCAGTATATAGTCTATTCTGGAGAAAGTTCCATGTGCATTCAAAAAGAATGAGTATTATACTGTTCTAGGGTATAGTGTTCTGTATATATCTATGAGGTCCATCTGGTCCAGTATATCATTCAAAGCTCTTGTTTCTTTGTTGGTTTTCTGCTTAGGTGATCTGTCTATTGCTGAGAGTGGAGTGTTGAGGTCCCCTACTATTAACGTATTATTATCTATATGTCTCTTTATTCTGGTTAAGAGTTGATTTGTGTATCTAGCTGCTTCCCTGTTGGGGACATAGATAGTTATAATTGTTAGATCCCCTTGTTGGATTCACCCTTTAAGAATCATTTAGTGTCCTTCTGTATGTCTAACTACAGTCTTTAGTTTAAAATCTAATCTGTCTGATATAAGAATTGCTACCCCAGCTTGTTTTTGAGGTCCGTTGGCAAGAAAAACGGTTGTCCATCCCTTCACCTTCCATCTGGATGTACCTTTAGGTTCTAAATGAGTCTCTTGTAGAGAGGATATGGATGGGTCATGTCTTTTTATCCAATCTGCAACCCTGTGGTGTTTTATGGGAGTATTTATGCCATTCACATTGAGAGTGATTATTTAGAGATATGATTTTAATGATGTCCTGCTACCTGTGAAGTCTTTGTTTCTATAGATTATAAATTTCTCTTCTGTATCACTCTTGCACCCCCTCCCTTCTGTAACCCTTAGTTTGGTTCCCAGAGTCCACAGTCTCTCATGGTTTGTCTCCAACTCTGATTCTTTACCCACTTCAATCCCCCCCCCTTCCCCTGTGGTCTTCCATGCTATTCTTTACGTTCCACATATGAGTGAAAACATATGATGATTGTCTTTCTCTGCTTGACTTATTTTACTTAGCATAATCCCTCCAGTTCCATCCATGTCAATGCAAATGGTGGGTATTCATCCTTTCTGATGGCTGAGTAATATTCCATTGTATATATGAACCACATCTTCTTTATCTATTCATCTGTTGAAGAGCATCTCTGCTCCTTTCACAGTTTGGTTAATTGTGGATATTTCTGCTCTGAGCATTGGGTTGTACGTGACCCTTCTTTCACAATGTCTGTATCTTTGGGGTAAATACCTAGTATTATAATTGCTGGGTCATAGGGTAGTACCAGTTTCCATTCCCACCAACAATGTACGAGGGTTCCCCTTTCTCCACATTTTTGCCAACATTTGTTCTCTTCTTTCATGTTAAATTTTGCCATTCTAACTGTTGTTAGGTGGTATTGGAATTTAGTTTTTGTTTGAATTTTCCAGATGGCTAATGATTTTGATCATTTTTTCATGTGTTGGTTAGCCATTTGTATGTCTTCTTTGGAGAAGTGTCCATTCATGTCTTCTGCCCATCTTTGATTGGGTTATTTGTTTTTTGTGTTTTTGGTTTTTGTTTGTTTGTTTTTTGAGTGTTGAGTTTGAGAAGGTCTTTATAGATTATTTTGGATATCAGCCCTCCATCTGTAATTTTATTTGCAAATATCTTCTCCCATTCCATGAGTTGCCTCTAAGTTTTGTTGACTGTTTCCTCTGATGTAGAAACTTTTTATCTTGATGAAGTCCCAAAAGTTCATTATTGCATTTGTTTTCCTTGCCTTTGTAGATGTGTCTTAAAGGAGTTTCTGTCGCCAAATGTCAGAGGTTACTGCCTATGTTCTCCTCTACGATTTTGATGGATTCCTTTCCCACTTTGAGGTCTTTCATCCATTTGGAGTTTATCTTTGTGTATGGTGTAAGGGAGTTGTCCAGTTTCATTCTTCTATATGTAGCTGTCCAATTATCCAAGCACTACTTATTAAAGAGACTGTCTTTTTTGTTTTCATCGGATATTTTATGCTGATTTCTCAAAGTTTAGCTGGCCATAGAATTGAGGGTCCATTTCTGAAGTCTCTATTCTGTTCCATTGTTCTATGTGTCTGTTTCTGTGCCAATGCCATGCTTTTTGTTGATCACAGTGTTCTAAAATAGCTGGAAGTCAGGCAATGTGATGCCCCCACCTTTGTTTGTCTTTTTCAACATTTCCTTAATGATTCGGGGTCTTTTATTGTTTCTATACAAATGTTAGGATTGTTTGTTCCAGGTTCTTGAAAAATGCCAATGATATTTTGAAAGGGATTGCATTGAAAGTGTAGATTGCTCTGGACAGCATAGAGATTTTAACAATGGTTATTCTTCCAATCCATGAAAATGAATGTTTTTCCATCTTTTTTTGTCTTCCCCAATTTCTTTCATAAGTGTTCTGTAGTTTCTAGAGTAGAGATTGTTTACCTCTTTGATTAGGTTTATTCCAAGTTTTCTTATGGTTTTTGGTGCTATTGTAAATGGATTCCTTAATTTCTCTTTCTACAGTTACATTGTTAGGTATAGAAAAGCAACTGATTTCTGTACATTGATTTTGTATCCTGTTCTGTTGTCACAAAAGGTGAAAAATGTCATGTCATCTTTGAAGAGAGAGAGTTTGACTTCTCTGCCAATTTGGATGCCGTCTATTCTTTTTTGTTGTCTAAATGCTGGTGCTAATACTTCTTTTTTTTTTTAATGATTTTTTATTATATTATGTTAGTCACCATACAGTATATCCCCGGTTTCCTATATAAGGCTCGATGATTCATTAGTTGTGTATGACACCCAGTGCACCATGCAATACGTGCCCTCCTTACTACCCATCACCGGTCTATCCCATTCCCCCACCCCCCTCCCCTCTGATGTCCTTAGTTTGTTTCTCATAGTCCAAGGTCTCTCATGTTTCATTCCCCCTTCTGATTACCCCCCCTTTCTTTATCCCTTTCTTCCCCTACCGATCATCCTAGTTCTTATGTTCCATAGATGAGAGAAATCATATGATAGTTGTCTTTCTCTCCTTGACTTATTTCACTTAGCATTATCTCCTCCAGTGCTGTCCATGTTGTAGCAAATGTTGAGAACTCGTTCTTTCTGATAGCTGAATAATATTCCATTGTATATATGGACCACAACTTCTTAATCCAGTCATCTGTTGAAGGGCATCTCGGCTCCTTCCACGATTTAGCTATTGTGGACATTGCTGCTATGAACATTGGGGTGCATATGGCCCTTCTCTTCACTACGTCTGTATCTTTGGGGTAAATACCCAGTAGTGCAATGGCTGGATCATAGGGTAGCTCCATTTTTAACTTTTTAAGGGACCTCCACACTGTTTTCCAGAGTGGCTGTACCAACTTGCATTCCCACCAATAATGTAGGAGGGATCCCCTTTCTCCACATCCTGTCCAACAATTGTTGTTTCTTGCCTTGTCTATTTTTGCCATTCTAACTGGCGTAAGGTGGTATCTCAGTGTGGTTTTGATTTGAATTTCCTTAATGGCTATGATTTTGAACACTTTTTCATGTGTCTGTTAATCATTTGTATGTCTTCATTGGAAAAGTGTCTGTTCATATCTTCTGCCCATTTTTTGATTTGTTTATCTGTTTCTCGTGTATTGAGTTTGAGAAGTACTTTGTAGATCTTGGATACCAGTCCTTTATCTGTAGTGTCATTTGCAAACATATTCTCCCATTCCGTGGGCTGCCGCTTAGTTTTTCTGACTGTTTCCTTGGCTGTGCAGAAACTTTTAATCTTGATGAGTCCCATAAATTCATTTTATCTTTTGTTTCTCTTGCCTTTGGGGATGTGTCATGAAAAAGGTTGCTTTGGCTGATGTCGTATAGGTTGCTGCCTATGTTCTCCTCTAGAATTTTGATGGATTCCTGTCTCACATCGAGGTCTTTCATCCATTTGGAGTTTATTTTTGGGTATGGTGTGAGATAGTGGTCAAGTTTCATTCTCTTGCATGTAGCTGTCCAATTTTCCCAGCACCATTTATTGAAGAGACTGTCATTTTCCCACCGGATGTTTTTTCCTGCTTTATCAAATATTAGTTGCCCAAAGAGCCGAGGGTCCATTTCTGGGCTCTCTATTCTGTTCCATTGGTCTATGTGTCTGTTTTTGTGCCAGCACCATGCTGTCTTTGTGATCACAGCTTTGTAGTACAGCTCGAAATCCGGCATTGTGATGTCCCCAGCTTTGTTTTTCCTTTTCAACAGTTCCTCGGAGATTCGGGGCCTTTTCTGTTTCCATACAAATTTAAAGACTGTTTGTTCCAGTTCTTTGAAAAATGTCCTTGGTATTTTGATCGGGATAGCATTGAAAGTGTAGATTGCTCTGGGTAGCATGGACATTTTAACTATGTTAATTCTTCCGATCCATGAGCATGGAATATCTTTCCATCTTTTTATGTCTTCCTCAATGTCTTTCAAGAGTGATTTGTAGTTTCTAGAATATAGGTCCTTTACATCTCTGGTTAAGTTAATTCCAAGGTAACGAATGGTTTTTGGTGCTATTGTAAATGGGATGGATTCCCTAATTTCTCTTTCTTCGGTTCGTTATTCATGTACAGAAATGCAACTGATTTCTGAGCATTTATTTTGTATCCTGCCACGTTACTGAATTGCTCTATAACTTCTAATAGTTTGGGAGTGGCTTCTTTTGGGTTTTCCATATAGAGTATCATGTCATCTGCAAAGAGAGACATTTTTACTTCTTCTTTGCCAATTTGAATACCTTTGATCCCTTTTTGTCGTCTGATTGCTGTTGCAAGGACTTCTACTACTATGTTGAATAATAGTGGCGAGAGTGGGCATACTTGTCCAGTTCCTGATCTTAAGGGAATGGCTTCCAGCCTTTCCCCATTGAGAATAATATTTGCAGTAGGCTTTTCATAGATGGCTTTTTTGAGTTTGAGAAATGTACCTTCTATTCCTACACTCTGAAGGGTTTTAATCAGGAAAGGATGCTGTATTTTGTCAAATGCTTTTTCGGCATCGATTGAGAGGATCATATGGTTCCTGAGTCTTTTCTTGTTGATATGATGTATCACGCTGATTGATTTGCCAATATTGAACCACGCTTGCATCCCAGGTATGAATCCCACTTGATTGTGGTGGATAATCCTTTTAATGAACTGTTGGATTCTATTAGCAAGTATCTTGTTGAGGATTTTGGCGTCTATATTCATTAGGGAAATCGGTCTGTAATTCTCCTTTTTGATGGGGTCTTTGCCTGGTTTGGGGATCAAGGTAATATTGGCCTCATAGAATGAGTTTGGTAGCTTTCCTTCCGTTTCTATTTTTTGAAATAGCTTTATAGAATAGGTATTATTTCTTCTTTGAATGTTTGGTAGAATTCCCCAGGAAAACCGTCCAGGCCTGGAGTTTTGTTATTTGGAAGGTTGTTTATCACTGACTCAATTTCTTCATAATTAATTGGCCTGTTTAAGAAATCAATTTCTTCCGGTTTCAATCTTGGTAGTTTATAGGTTTCCAGGAAGGATTCCATCTCTTCCAGATTGCTTAGTTTATTGGCATATAGCTGTTGATAAAAATTTCTAATAATCCTTCCAATTTCAATGGTGTTCGTCGTGACCTCTCCTTTTTCATTCATAATTTTAATAATCTGGGTCCTTTCTCTTTTCTTTTGGATAAGTCTTGCCAGTGGTCTGTCAATTTTATTGATTCTCTCAAAGAACCAGCTTCTAGTCCTGTTGATCTGCTCTACTGTACTTCTGGTTTCTGCTTGATTGATTTCAGCTCTAATTTTGGTCAACTGCTTCCTCGTGCGTGGATTAGGCCTGTCCCTCTGTTGCTGTTCCAGCTTCTTGAGGTGAGAATATAAAAACTGCATTTTAGATTTTTCTATTCTTTTGAGTGAGGCTTGGATGGCTATGTATTTCCCCCTTAGGACTGCCTTTGCAGTATCCCATAGGTTTTGGACTGTTGTATTTTCATTCTCATTGGTCTCCATAAATTGTTTAATTTGATTTTTGATTTCCTGGTTTATCGAGTCATTCCTGAGCAGGATGGTTCTTAGTCTCCAAGTGTTTGAGTTTCTTCCAAATTTTTCCTTGTGGTTGAGTTCCAATTTCAGAGCGTTGTGGTCTGAGAATATGCAGGGGATAATTTCAATCTTTTGGTATCGGTTGAGACCTGTTTTGTGTCCCAGAACATGGTCTATTCTTGAGAATGTTCCATGGGCATTAGAATAGAATGAGTATTCTTTGGTTCTGGGGTGTAGTGTTCTATATATATCTATGAGGTCCAACTCGTCGAGTATGGCATTCAAAGCCTTTGATTCTTTGCTTAGTTTTTGCCAGGGTGTTCTGTCTATTTCTGAGAGTGGAGTGTTGAGGTCCCCTACTATTAATGTATTTTTATTTATATGTCTCTTTATTCTGGTTAAGAGTTGGCTTGTGTATCTTGCTGCTCCCCTGTTGGGGGCATATATATTTATAATTGTCATATCCACTTGTTGAATACTTCCCTTAAGAATAATATAGTGCCCTTCTGCATCTCTAACTATAGTCTGTAGTTTAAAATCCAATTTATCTGATATGAGAATTGCTACCCCAGCTTTCTTTTGAGGTCCATTTGCGTGAAAGATGGTACTCCATCCCCTTACTCTCAGTCTGAATGCATCTTTGGGTTCGAAATGAGTCTCTTGTAGACAGCAAATGGATGGGTCATTTCTTTTTATCCAATCTGCAACCCTGTGGCGTTTTATGGGATGGTTCAAACCATTTACATTAAGACTGATTACTGAGAGATATGATTTTAATGTTGCCATGTTGCCAGTAAAGTCTTTGTTTGTATTGGCTGTGACTTTCTGTTCTGTATCACTCTTGGGGCCTTTTTACTTTTATAGAACCCCCCGTAATATCTCCTGTAGGGCTGGTTTCGTGGTTACAAAATTGGTTAGTGACTGGCGATTCTGAAATGTCTTTATTTCTCCATCAATTCTGAATGACAGCCTTGCTGGATAAAGGATCCTTGGCTGCATGTTTTTCTCTGAAAGAGCTTTAAATATGCTCCCCCAACCCTTTCTCTCATTCCAGGTCTGTGTAGACAGGTCTGACGTAATTCTGATGCTTTTGCCTTGGTACGTGAGAAATTTCTTTGCCCTGGCCGCTTTCAATACTGTATCCTTGCATCTAATATTTGCGAATTGCACTATGACGTGACGTGGCGTAGGTTTGTCGTGGTTGAGCTTGGGAGGGGTCCTCTCTGCCTCTTGGACACGAATGTTTGTTTCCCTTGCTACATTAGGGAAGTTTTCAGCTACAATTTGTTCAAATATCTCTTCTAGACCTCTGTTTTTCTCCACCCCCTCGGGGATGCCGATGATTCTAACACTGGATCGTTTCATTGAGTCAGTAATCTCCCATAACCTACATTCGTGGGCGTGGATTTTTTTTAAGACCATCTTCTATTTTCATTTTTTCCTCTATTAACCCATCCTCCAATTCACTAACCCGTTCCTCTGCTTCTGCGACCCTGGCCGTCAGAGCCTCTAGTTTTGCCTGCATTTGGCTCATAGAATTTTTAATTTCTGTCAGATTCGCTCTCATTTCTGTTCTTAGGGATTCTATATTCTCAGTAACCTTTTCGTTAATACTTTTTTCAATTCTACTCATCATTTTGACCATTGTTACTCTGAATTCCATTTCTGATAATTTGGTTACATCCATATCCATTATTTCTGTGGCAGAGGCCACAGACTCACTGTCTTTTCTTTGCTGGGGGGCGGGGCTTCTCCTTCTTGTCATTCTGATGAAGAGAGGTTGCGGGGTTTTCAGAGCCCAAATTATTGACTGGGTCCCAGGCCGTGCCCCTTGTTTTATAGGGATCTTAGGGATGTGGGCTTCTTCTTTAAAGATTTTATTTATTTATTTATGTGGCAGCCAACCAGCGAGAGAGGGAAGAGAAGCAGGGGAGTGGGAGAGGAAGAAGCAGGCTCCCAGTGGAGGAGCCCGATGAGGGACTCCTTTCCGAAACACTGGGATCACGCCCTAAGCCAAAGGCAGGCGCTCAGTGACTGTGCCACCCAGGCGCCCGGGTTGTGGGCTTCTTGATTTTTCAGCCTGCCTTCTGGGTGAGGGGCCTGCTGCGCCGATACTCAGGCAGCCCTGTTTGGGTAGAGTCTCGGCGTCCCCTGCGAGGGGGGATGGGGATGGGCATTCCCTGAGCCGGTATTTCCAGGCTTTTTTTCTCTGGCGGCTTTCCCTGGCAGTTTGCTGTGCCTCTTCTGAGAGTCAGAGCAGCAGCGGCCAAATTTCAGCCTCTGTCATGGAACAGAAGGATTGCGGCCCATTCTCTACTAATGTTCTGGCCACTTTAACTCTGTTTCTGTTGGTGCTGCTCAACCCTGCAGTGTCCCGGGATGTGCGCCCCACACCCGGCGTCCCAGCCCTCACTTCCAGGGCTGGTGCATCTCTGTCCTTTGTGTTTCTAATGCCGCCAGCCGCCAGCTTGGTGCTAATACTTCTAGCACTATGTTGAACCATAGTGGTGAGAGTGGGCATCACATGTGTGAAAGCTGAGAGCTTTTCCCAGTTGAGAATCATATTTATTGTGGGCTTTTCTGAGATTGTTTTTATGCTATTGTGGAATGTTCCCTCTATCCCTCAAGAGTTTTAATCAGGAACTGAATATTTTGTCAAATGCTTCTTCTGCATCAACTGAGAGGACCTTATGGTTCTTATCTCTTCTTTTATTAATGTGATCTATCACTTTGATTGATTTCCGATTGTTGAACCACCCTTGCTTGCCAGGCATAAATCCCATTTGGCCATGGCAAATAATCCTTTTAATGTACTGTTTTTTCCAATTGTCTAGGATCCTGTTGAGTATCTTGGCATCCATGCTTATCAGTGATATTGGTCTGTAATTCTCCTTTTTGACAGTTTTTTTTTTTTTCCTGGTTTGGAGATCAGCGTAATGCTAGACTCATAGAAGGAGTTTGGAAGTTTTCTTTCTGTTCCTATTTTTTGAAACAGCTTCCATAGAGTAGGCATTATTTCTTCTTTAAATGTTTGGTAGAATTCTCCTGGGAAGCCATATGGCCCTAGACTCTTATTTTTTGAGAGGTTTTTGATTACTGTTTCAATTTTGTTCCTGGTTATTGGTCTGTTCAGATTGTCTATTTCTTCCTGTTTCATTCTTGGTAGTTTATAAGTTTCCAGAAAGACATGCATTTCTTCCAGGTTGCTTAATTTGTTGGCCAATAGTTTCTATTAATAATTTCTAATAATTGTTTCCATTTCCGTGGTGTTAATGGTCATCCCTTCCCATTTGTTCATGATTTTATTAATTTGGATCCTTTCTTTTTCTTTTGAATAAGTCTGGCTAGAGATTTATCAATCCAATTAATTCTTTCGAAGAATTAGCTTCTAGTTTTGTTGATCTGTTCTACTGTTTTTCTGGTTTCTATTTTGCTGATCTCTACTCTAAGCTTTATTATTTTTTGTAACTTATACTTTTTCACATCTATGTTTTTTATATGAATATATGCTTCAATGTACTCCTTTTGTCCCTATTCAACATTAGCTTATATATATATAT
>NW_024426663.1:86411211-86480785 GCF_017311325.1 Ursus maritimus
TATATATATATATATATATATATATGAAGAACTGAAAACCCTACTTTGCCTACACTGAGAGATTATACCCCCCTCAACTCACCTGCCTTTCTCCAATTTTTAATTTCTTTTTTAATTTTTTTTAATTTTATAAATTTTATTCTTGGGTTTCATTTTGGCTTTGATTTTTTTTTTTTTTTTGTTATGACTTCTGACAGCTCCAGGTTTTCCTAGGATGCACTTGCCTGGATCTTGGTTGATATTTTGGACTCTGTATATTCCCTCAACCACCCCTAAATAGAATGAATAGGAGGAGGAACTCCCAACAAAGAAATGAACCAGAGACAATGGCCTCTTCTGCAGACCTAATGGATATAAGCAAGATGCCAGAGAGAGACTTCAGGGTAGCAATTATGAAGTCAATAGCTAAGCTTGAGAAAACCATTAGCAGCAATATAGATTCTCCAAGGGCAGAAGTGAGAGCTAATCTGGCTAAACTTAAAAATGCTGTGAATAAGATGCAGTCTAAACTGGATACTGTAACAGCTAGGGTATTTGAGGCAGAAGAATTAATTAGTAATCTAGCAGATAATGTGACAGAAAGGAGAGAAGTTGAGGAGGGTAGGGATAAGCAACTAGAAGCCCATGAGAATAGACTTAAAGAGATCAATGATGCCATGAAACATGGAGAGAGAGTGAGAGGTCTAGAAGATATATTTGAGCAAATCATAGGTGAGAACTTCCTTAATCTGGGGAAGGAAACAAGCATCCGTATACAAGAGGCAGAGAGGGCTCCTTACAAGATCCATAAATGTAGACCATCACCCTGGCATATAACGGTAAAACTCTCTAATCTAAGAGCCAAGGAGGTTATCCAGGGAGGAGCTAGTGGGAAGAATTTTTTTACCTATAGAGGGAGGAACATCAGAACAACTCCACAGAGACCTGGCAAGCCAGAAAGGGCTGGCAAGACATATTCAGGGTATTAAATGAGAAGAACATGCAGCCGAGGATACTTTATCCAGCAAGTTTGTCATTCAGATTTGACTGAGAGACAAGGAGCTTCCAGGACTGGCAGAAACTGAAGGAATATGTGACCACCAAGCCAGCCTTGCAAGAAATACTAAGGGGTTTTCTATAAGAGAAGAAAGACCCAAGAGTAATATAGACCAGAAATTCACAGAGATAATCTATAGAAACAGGGACTGTTCAGACAATAGTATGGCAATGAATACATATCTTTCAGCAGTTACTTTCAATGCAAACATCTTAAATACTCCCATGACACAGCATAGGGTTGCAGATTTGATACAAAGATAGGACCCAACTATATGCTATCTAAAAGAGACTCATTTTGAACCTAAAGTCACCACCAGTCTGAAAGTGAGGGTATAGAGAAGAATTTATCATGCCAATGGACCTCAAGAAAAGCTGGGATAGCAATTCTCATACCAGACAAATTAGATTTTAAACCAAAGACTGTATTATGAGATGTAGAGGGATATTATATCATACTTTAAGTTTATCTGAAATGAAAAACTAACAATTGTAAATATCTATGCCCCCAACATGGGAGCAGCCAACTACATAAGTCAACTGTTAACCAAAATAAAGAATTATATCACAATAATACATTTAAAAATAGGAGATCTTAACACTTCATTCTCAGCATTGGACAGATCATCAAAGCAGAAGATCAACAAAGAAACAAGAGCTTTGAATAACACATTGGCCCAGATGGACTTCATAGATAGACACAGAACTTTCCTCCCTAAAACAACAGAATACTCATTCTTCTTGAATGCACACGAAACTTTCTCCAGAATAGACCAGATACTGAGTCACAAATCAAGTCTCAGCCGATACCAAAAGATAGAGATTGTTCCCTGCATGTTATCAGACCACAATGCTTTAAAACGGAAACTCAATCACAAGAAGAAAAAAAAAATTGGAAGGAATTTAAACACTTGGAAGTTAAAGAGCGTCCTGCTGAAGAATGATTGGGTTAACCAGGAAATTAGAACTTAAAGAATTCATGGAACCTAATAAGAATGAAAACACTTCAGTCCAAAACCTATGGGATAGCCCAAAGGTGATCCTAAGGGAGAAATACATAGCCATCCAAGCCTCTCACTTAAAGTAGAAAAATTCAAAATGCCAAGATAACCCTACACCTAAAGGAGGTGGAAAAGGAACAACAAATAAAACATAAACCAAGCAGAAGATGAGAAATAATAAAGATAATATTATATGTTTTACTTCAAACCTCAAACATTAATTACAAAACTCAAGAGCAGAAGAAACATGTATTTTATTAACTCATATTTATCCTCTTTCTGTTTCTTGCCTTCTGATTGTTTACAATTTCATATTACATCATATTGTTCATGTTTAGATATATTATTTTAAGATTTGTCTTTTAAGGTAGATTGCCTGGTAACAAAATATTTTATTCTCTTTATTTGAAAATATATTAATTTTCTCTTTATTTTTGAAGGATATATTTACTGCCTACAGAATCTCTTTTCTTTGCCTCTTCAAAACTTTCATACCACTTTTTTTCTGGTCTCCATGGCTTTTCATGAGCATTCTCCTATCATTTAAGTATTTCCCCCCAATAGGTAATGTATTGGTTTCAGTTGGATGCATCAATCGTTAATGTTTTTGTATTTGTTTTTGCTTTTTGGAGTGTTAATTGTGAAATCCCTTGAGGCAGAGTTTGTGTAGGATTTATCCTGTTTCTGGTTTGGTGAGCATTTTGTGTCTGACCTTTTATGTTTTTTTTTTTTTTAAGATTTTATTTATTTTTTTTACCAAGAGAGACAACCAGCGAGAGAGGGAACACAAGCAGGGGGAGTGGGAGAGCAAGAAGCAGGTTCCTAGGGGAGGAGCCTGATGTGGGGCTTGATCCCAGAATGCCGGGATCACGCCCTGAGCTGAAGGCAGACGCTTAATGACTGCTCCACCCAGGTGCCCCATTTTATGGGTTTATGTGTTGTCAATTTGAGGAAACTTCCAGCACTACTCTTTTTTAGCCAGAGAGTTGTGTTCTTCTTCAAAGATTTAATGACTTTGAATGTTGACCTTTTGAATTGAATGTTAGACCTTTTTCATTCATTTTTAAAACTATTTTACTTTCAAAGTCACTGATTTCTCTTTTTAGCATCCCGTTCCAGTGCGGATTCCATCTATTTATACTTTCAAAAAAATAGTTATTGTAATTTTTAGTTCTTAACTTTTTTTGAGAGAGAACTTGCAATCAGAGGGTGGGAAAGGGCAGAGGGAGGGAAAGAGAAAGAACCTTAAGCAGGCTCCATGTCCAACATGGGACTTGATCCCACAAACCCTGAATCATGACCTGAAATCAAGAGTAGGAGGCTTAACAGATTGAGCTACCAGGAGTGCCTTAGTTCTTAAATTTTTATGTTGTTTTTATCATCTACATATTTTTGGAATGTTTTTTTAATACAGAGAGTTTCTTGTTTCAAGCATATTTATCATTGGTTGTTTGATCATTTTTGTGATGACTGAGTTAAATGCTTTGTACCTTAATTCTAACATTTCTATCATTTTATTGTTGACATCTCTGTATTGTTGCTTCTTGGTTTTGAGATTTTCATTATTATTGCTGCTAGGGGTGAGTTTTGCATTTAAAACTGGAGGTTTGCATTATAATAGTATAAGATAATGTATCTTATGTAGATCTTGTTTTTTAACAGAATTCCTCTGGTATTGGTCTCATGGGTGAAGTGGCAGGGCTACCTTGTTCTTGACAGTTGAAAATAGAAACCTTAATTCCCCATTGATTTCTATTCACACCTGGATGAAGGTGGAAGGTGATGCTTATTAGTACTGGGAGGGAAGTTTCAGGCAATATATATTATAAATATGGTCATAATGCTATTATTTAATTGAAAGTGTTATTGTGGGGTAGAAATGAAACTGAGTATACCATTCAATGTATTCAAAGGACTGCCTGACGCATATACTCTTGTGACAGATATAACTATTTACTTCAGTGATAAATCCAGTTTAGAGATCAAATTTTCTCAGGATTTATAAAGTTCAATCTATTCATTTTATAATGGAAAGAACCAGGGCCAGAGAGTGAAAGAAAATGTACTAATTTAAGCACATTGATTGTATTGCTTATTGAAAAAATGGTATGTTTGGGTCTGTTTCAATTATACCACCCCAATTCCATGTTTCTCTTCAATTTATAAAGTGCATTTAGTTTTTATACATTTTAATAGTGTCAAGTTTAGGACATTGGAGAAAGGTTTAGAGAAATTATTGTATCTTATATCACAAAGGTTCAAGTTAAAGAAATATTTTAAATTGGAGCTCATTTTCCAAACTTATAAAAAACAATACAGAAAGTACTATAAGTGATAAGCAAAACTAATTAAAAGCAAATATCTTTGCACACTCAAAATTATATGAAAGCTTAGGGGAGTTAAGATGGTGCAGGAGTAGGGGACCCCTTTTTCAGCTGGTCCCTTGAGTCGAGCTGGATAGATACCAGACCAGCCTGAACATCCACGGAATCAGCCTGAGACACAGGAAGATACATCTGGGTCTCTACAAATGAACATCTCCAGCGCTGAGTATTGAGGTACGAAGCAGGGAGCTGTGAAACCACGCACAGATATCAGAAGATAAATGGAAGGGGGAGGGAGCCACCGCGTATGGGTGCCAGGAAGCAGTAGCCACCTGCACTGAGGAGGGGCAGACTCACAGAAGGCACCCGTGATAGAACAGACTGAGACCATGAGCTGGGAGCGTGCGCCACCAGACTTCTCACGGAACTTCAGAACTCTGGTGTGCTCACTGGAAACAGACTGAGACCGGGAGCTCCGGGAGCGTGTGTGTGTGGGGGGTGGCTGGCGGCTGGTGGATGGCAGCTGGCAGTGTTAGAAACACAAAGGACAGAGATGCAACGGCCCTGGAAGTGAGGGCTGGGATGCCAGGTGTGGGGCAAATATCCCAGGACACTGCAAGATTGAACAGCACCAACAGTTACAGAGTTAAAGTGGCTAGAACATCAGTGGAGAACGGTCCTCAATACTTCTGTTCTGAGACAGAGGCTGAGATTCAGCCACTGCTACTCTGACTCTCAGAAGAGTCACAGCAAACCGCCAGGAAAAGCAGCCAGAGAACAAAAGCCTGGAAATACCGGCTCACAGTATGCCCATCCCCATCCCCCCTTGCAAGGGACACGGAGACTCTACCCAAACAGGGTTGCCTAAGTATCAGCGTGGCAGGCCCCTCCCCCAGAAGTCAGGCTGAAAAATCAAGAAGCCCACATCCCGGGGTGCCTGGGTGGTGTAGTCATTAAGCGTCTGTCTTTGGCTCAGGGCATGATCCCGGCGTTCCGGAAACGAGTCCCTCATCAGGCTTCTCCCTTGGGAGCCTGTTTTTCCTCTCCCACTCCCCTGCTTGTGTTCCCTCTCTCACTGGCTGTCCCTCTGTCACATAAATAAATAAAATCTTTTAAAAAAAAGAGGCCACATCCCTAAGATCCCTATAAAACAAGAGCGTATGGCCTGGGTCCCGGTCAATAATTTAGGCTATGGACAACCCCGCAACCTCTCCTCATCAGAATGACGAGAAGGAGAAGTCCCCCAGAGCAAAGAAAAGACAATGAGTCTGTGGCCTCTGTCACAGAACTAATGGATATGGATATAACCAAATTATGAGAAATGGAATTCAGAGTAACAATGGTCAAGATGATGAAGAGACTTGAAAAAAGTATTAACGAAAATGTTAATGAGAATGCAGAATATCTAAGGGCGGAAATGAGAGCGAATCTGGCAGAAATTAAAAATTCTATGAGCCAAATGCAGTCAAAACTAGAGGCTCTAAGAGCCGGGGTCACTGAGGCATAAGATTATATTAGCGAATTGGAGGATGGATTAGTAGAAAAAAAGTGAAAATAGAATCTGGACTTAAAGAAATCCACGCCCACGAATGTAGGTTACGGGAGATTACTGACTCAATGAAACAATCCAATGTCAGAATCATCGGCATCCCCGAGAGGGTGGAGAAAAACAGAGGTATAGAAGAGATATTTGAACAAATTGTAGCTGAAACTTCCCTAATCTAGCAAGGGAAACAAACACTCATGTCCAAGAGGCAGAGAGGACTCCTCCCAAGCTCAACCACGACAAACCTACGCCACATCACATCATAGTGCAATTGGCAAATATTAGATCCAAGGATACAGTATTGAAAGTGGCCAGGGCAAAGAAATTTCTCACGTACCAAGGCAAAGGTATCAGAATTACGTCAGACCTGTCTAAACAGACGTGGAATGAGAGAAAGGGTTAGGGGGGCATTTTTAAAACTCAGAGATAAACATGCAGCCAAGGATCCTCTATCCAGTAAGGCTGTCATTCAGAATTGATGGAGAAATAAAGACCTTTCAGATTTGCCAGTCATTGGCCAATTTCATAACCATGAAACCAGCCCTACAGGAGATATTAAGGTGGGTTCTATAAAAGTGATGCAGAACAGAAAGCCACAATCTATAGAAACAAAGACATTACAGGCAACATGGCATCATTAAAATCATATCTCTCAATAATCAGTCTCAATGTAAATGGCCTAAATGCTTCCATAAAGCACCACAGGGTTGCACATTGCATAAAAAGACATGACCCATGCATTTGCTGTTTACAAGAGACTCATTTTGAACCTAAAGATACATTCAGACTGAAAGAAAAGGGATGGAATACTATCTTTCACACCAATGGACCTAAAAAGAAAGCTGGGGTAGCAATTCTTATATCAGACAGATTGGATTTTAAACTAAAGACTACAGTTAGAGATACAGAAGGGCACTATATTATTCTTAAAGGATGTATCCAACAAGTGGATATGACAATTATAAATATATATGCCCCCAACAGGGGAGCAGCAAGATACACAAGCCAAATCTTAACCACAATAAAGAGACATATAGATAAAAATATGTTAATAGTAGGGGACCTCAACACTCCACTATCAGAAATAGACAAGCACCTAAGCAGAAAATCAACATAGAAACAAGAGCTTTGAATCCCATACTCGACGAGTTGGACCTCATAGATATATATAGAACACTACACCCCAGAAAAAAGAATACTCATTCTATTCCAATGCCCATGGAACATTCTCAAGAATAGACCATGTTCTGGGACACAAAACAGGTCTCAATCGATACAAAAAGATTGAAATTATCCCCTGCATATTCTCAGACCATAACGCTTTGAAATTGGAACTCAACCACAAGGAAAAATTTGGAAGAACTCAAACACTTGGAGACTAAGAACCATCCTTCTCAGGAATGACTCAATAAACCAGGAAATCAAAAATCAATTTAAACAATTTATGGAGACCAACGAAAATGAAAGCACAATGGTCCAAAACCTATGGGATACTGCAAAGGCAGTCCTAAGGGGGAAATACATAGCCATCCAAGCCTCACTCAGAAGAATAGAAAAATCTAAAATGCAGTTTTTATATTCTCACCTCAAGAAGCTGGAACAGCAACAGAGGGACAGGCCTAATCCACTCAAGAGGAAGCAGTTGTCCAAGATTAGAGCAGAAATCAATGAATTAGAAACCAGAAGTACAGTAGAGCAGAGCAACAGGACTAGAAGCTGCTTCTTTGAGAGAATGAATAAAATTGACAAACCGCTGGCAAGACTTATCCAAAACAATAGAGAAAGAACCCAAATTAATAAAATTATAAATGAAAAAGGAGAGGTCACAACCAACACCAATGAAATTGGAAGGATAATTAGAAACTTTTATCAACAGCTATATGCCAATAACTTAAGCAATATGGAAGAGATGGAGGCCTTCCTGGAAACATATAAACTACCAAGACTGAAACAGGAAGAAATTGATTTTTTAAACAGGCCAATTAATTCTGAAGAGAATGAGTCAGTGATAAACAACCTTCCAAATAACAAAACTCCAGGCCCAGATGGTTTTCCTGGGGAATTCTACCAAACATTCAAAGAAGAAATAATACCTATTCTCCTAAAGCTATTTCAAAAAATAGAAACAGAAGGAAAGCTACCAAACTCATTCTATGAGGCCAATATTACCTTGATCCCCAAACCAGGCAAAGACCCCATCAAAAAGGAGAATTACAGACCGATTTCCCTAATGAATATGGACGCCAAAATCCTCAACAAGATCCTGGCTAATAGAATCCAACAGTACATTAAAAGGTTTATCCATCATGACCAAGTGGGATTCATCCCTGGGATGCAAGCATGGTTCAACATTCACAAATTGATCAGCGTTATCCATCATATCAACAAGAAAAGACTCAGGAACCATATGATCCTCTCAATTGATGCAGAAAAAGCATTTGACAAAATACAGCATGCTTTCCTGATTAAAACCCTTCAGAGGGTAGGAATAGAGGGTACACTTCTCAATCTCATAAAAGTCATCTATGAAAAGCCTACAGGAAATATTATTCTCAACGGGGAAAAGCTGGGAGCCTTTCCCTTAAGATCAGGAACACAAGGATGCCCACTCTCGCCACTATTATTCAACATAGTACTATAAGTCCTGGCAACAGCAATCAGACAACAAAAAGTGATAAAAGGTATCCAAATTGGCAAAAAGAAGAAGTCAAACTGTCTCACTTAGGAGATGACATGACACTGTATATGGGAAACCCAAAAAAAATCCACTCACAAACTATTAGAAGTTATAGAACAATTCTGTAATGTGGCAGGATACAAAATCAATGTTCAGAAATCTGTTGCATTTCTATACACGAAAAATGAGAATGAAAACAGAAATTAGGGAATCCATCCCATTTAAAATAGCACCAAAAAGCATACGTTACCTTGGAATTAACTTAACCAGAGCTGTAAAGGATCTATATTCTAGAAACTATAAATCACTATTAAAAGACATTGAGGAAGACACAAAAAGATGGAAAAATATTCCATGCTCATGGATCAGAAGAATTAACATAGTTAAAATGTCCATGCTACCCAGAGCAATCTACACTTTCAATGCTATCTTGATCAAAATACCAATGACATTTTTCAATGAACTGGAACAAACAACCCTTAAATTTGTGGGGAACCAGAAAAGGTCCCGAATCGCCCAGAAATTGTTAAAAAGGAAAAACAAAGCTGGGGGCATCACCATGCTGGATTTCGAGCTGTACTACAAAGCTGTGATCACAAAGACAGCATGGTACTGGCACAAAGACAGACACATAGACCAATGGAACAGAATAGAGAACCCAGAAATGGACCTTCGGCTCTTTGGGCAACTAATCTTTGAGTAAGCAGGAAAAAACATCCAGTGGAAAAAAGACATTCTTTTCAATAAATGGTGCTGGGAAAATTGGACAGCTACATGCAAAAGAATGAAACTTGACCACTCTCTCACACCATACACAACGATAAACTCCGAATAGATGAAAGACCTCGATGTGAGACAGGAGTCCATCAAAATCCTAGGGGTGAGCAATGGCAGCAACCTATATGAAATCGGCCAAAATAACTTTTTTCATGATACATCTCCAAAGGCAAGAGAAACAAAAGATAAAATGAACTTGTGGGACTTCATCAAGATAAAAAGCTTCTGCACAGTCAAGGAAACAGTCAAAAAAACTAAGAGGCAGCCCACGGAATGGGAGAATATATTCGCAAATGACACAACAGATAAAAGACTGGTATCCAAGATCTACAAAGAACATCTCAAACTCAATACATGAGAAACAAATAAATCATAAAATGGGCAGAAGTTATGAACAGACACTTTTCCAATGATGACATACAAATGGCTAACAGACACATGAAAAAATGTTCAAAATCATTAGCCATCAGGGAAATTCAAATCAAAACCACACTAAGATACCACCTTATGCCAGTTAGAATGGCAAAAATTGACAAGGCAAGAAACAACAATTGTTGGAGAGGATGCGGAGAAAGGGGATCCTTCTTACATTGTTGGTGGGAATGCAAGTTGGTACAGCCACTCTGGAAAACAGTGTGGAGGTCCCTTAAAACGTTAAAAATGGACCTACCCTATGACCCAGCCATTGCACTACTGGGTATTTACCCCAAAGATACACACGTAGTGAAGAGAAGGGCCATATGCACCCCAATGTTCATAGCAGCATTGTCCACAATAGCTAAATCGTGGAAGGAACCGAGATGACCTTCAGCAGATGGCTGGATTAAGAAGTTGTTGTCCATATATACAATGCAATATTACTCAGCTATCAGAAAGATCGAATTCTCAACATTTGCTGCAACATAGAAGGCACTGGAGGAGATAATGCTAAGTGAAATAAGTCATGCGGAGAAAGACAATTATCATATAATTTCTCTCATCTATGGAAGATAAGAAGTAGGAAGATCAGTAGGGGGAGAAAGGGATAAAGAAAGGGGGGTAATCAGAAGGGGGAATGAAGCATGAGAGACTATGGACTATGAGAAACAAACTGAGGGCTTCAGAGGGCAGGGTGCGGAGGAATGGGATAGCCTGTTGATGGGTAGTAAGGATGGCACGTATTGCATGGTGCACTGGGTGTTATACGCAACTAATGAATCATCAAACTCTACATCAGAAACTGGGGAGGTACTGCATGGTGACAAATATAATAAAAAATTATAAATAAATAAATAAATAAATAAATAAATAAAACAGGATCTGGAAGAAAAGAATATATGCAAGCTTAATATTCAGCTTCTTATGTAATTTAGAACATATAAATTCATTCCCTCTTGATTAAAATCTAGCATTAAATAATGTGTCCTGGACTGTATCTGCTATTTGTCCTACTTGAAAGGTCTGGTAGATTATTTCCAATCAGCTGGGAAAAGACAACAGCTCAAAAGCAAGAGTGTGAGGTTTTAGATTTTTAGGCCAGGGCAACGTGCCACTGATTACTTCCCATTAATAAGTTTTCATACAGAAATACATTGATAGTCTTTTAGGGAATCTTGCTTGTCTGTAAGTCCAGAGTTTTCCCACAGGGTGACATATAGCAATTTGAAAAGTATTTTATGATCTTTTAAAATACAAGAGGAAGACTTTAGACAAGATGTTTGTCATTAATTTCTCCCTCATCTATGGACAACAGAAGAGCTATCAAGAGAAAGAAGACTTTGGGAATCAACAGAACCCTAGAATTTTGTTGCTTTTTTATAATAATACTTTTTGATTATATTTTGTTAGTCACCATACAGTACATCCCTGGTTTTTGATGTAAAATTCAATGATTCATTAGTTGTGTATAACACCCAGTGCACCATGCAATACATGTCCTCCTTACTACCCATCACCAGTCTATCCCATTCCCCCACTCCCCTCCCCTCTGAAGCCCTCAGTTTTGAATCATAGCAGGTAAGCATGAACAACAGGGATTCATAAATTTGTAGTAACATAAATCGGTAATAAAGACTCCATGGGCTATAGATGACCAGAAAAGTACATAAATTCCTTTTCTATGAAAAAGTAAATTTTGAATGAGTAGCTGATACATGCAAGTAGCATGATATATGTGTATATATATATATATATATATATATATATATATATATATATATATATATATATATATATATATATATATATATATATATATATATATATATATATATATATATATATATATATATATATATATATATATAGGGTCCTGTTCTTTGTCTACACAGGGCTACCTATGAGACGTTATGTTTGATCCAGTCTCTGTAAAAAATGATTATCCCAATGGACATCATTAAGAATCAGAAGTATGTATTATCTTCTTAACATGGTCATGAAACTGAATTTAAATAATATTTATAATAACACAAAGAAAACCTCATTAAACATTCTCATAATATAATCTTAAATCTTAAAAAAAAACATGACACTGGCAGTTCAATTATATTGCATAGAGAATAAAAACATGGTAACTTAAGGCAAACTGATATAGCAAAGAGAGACATCTCTTTCACTTTTCATGTTATGAAAACGATCAAAATTTTAAACCTCTTAAACCTGTTTTATCTTCTACAATATGGTGATAACACCAGTACTTAATGGAGTATGTTGATGTGGGCTGCAAATGGGCTCAAACTATAACCTTCAAAGTAATTAATACAGTGCCTGGCACACCCTTGAATTTGATCAATATTATTATGTACTATAAGCAATAAACCCAGCTTAGAGATGGAAGTTTCACTAGAAATATAAATTCAATCTCTCCATTTTGTTGTGTAAGACGAGGACCTGAGTGTAAAAACAAATGTTCTCAAGGAGAAAATAAGTTAATTACAGTGCTTATTGGAAAAATGTCTTCTTTGGTCCTGTGTCAATTATACTATCCTGATTTCATGCTTTCCTTTAACTTTTGTCAATTGTATTTCATTTTTAGTCATTGCAATATGGGTGACAAGCAGGACTTTGAAAGAAGCATTAGAAAAAAAATGTCTTTATCACAAAAATCCAGAATCTAAATGTGTCCTCTGAGCAGATAATTACAGGGAATAATCTTTTAAAAAAATGTGCAAAGTTCTGACTTTAAGGGGAATTCCAAAATGCAGTTCCAAAAGACACTATATCTTTTTGCAGATTTTGGAAACAGTTTCTCTCTCTCTCTATCTCTTTTTTTTTAAGACTTTATTTATTTATTTGACAGAGAGATAGCCAGTGAGAGAGGGAACACAAGCAGGGGGAGTAGGAGAGGAAGAAGCAGGTTCCCAGTGGAGCAGGGAGCCCAAAATGGGGCTCGATCTCAGGACCCTGGAATCAGGCCCTGAGCAAAAGGCAGATGCTTAACAACTGAGCCACCCAGGTGCCCGTGAAAACAGCTTTTAATCTATTACTCAATAGTGCAGTCTGATGGGCGATGAGTCACTCTATTAACATTGCAGTGAAAATCTTCAGGTTTCACTGCTTCCTTAATTTCCAAACACTAGAGCAGACACTTGACTCCTTCAATCTCAACTTTTTACCTGCTTCAAGGAAATCATCCATGAGAGATATCAATTTAAAGTAGTCTTTACATCATATTCTACTGTTATGATATATGTGGTCACTATATATTCATGATATGCCTCAATATAATAAAATACAATAAAATAAAATAAAAACATAGTAATTCTTACATGAGGGGATGAATTGCTAAATGCCTTGATAGACTTCTTGGTTTGAATTATAAGTCAATTTTCTAGCATTCATATTGATGTCACACTTTTTTTTATAATAATATTTTTTTATTATATTATGTTAGTCACCATATAGTACATCCCTGGTTTTTGATGTAAAGTTCGATGATTCATTAGTTGCATATAACACCCAGTGCACCATGTAATACGAGCCCTCCTTACTACCCATAACCAGTCTATCCCATTCCCCCAACCCCCTCCCCGCTGAGGCCCTCAGTTTGTTTCCCAGAGTCCATAGTCTCTCATGCTTCATGATATGAGCCTTTTAAGGGTGCTATTGTTTTCTCTAGAATAGTTGTTTATTCCACTTCCAAGAACCTCAGAAGGCTTGAGATATCAGGTAGAATTCAGTTGAGATCTTCTTTCTTCTTTTAAAAATAGTGACAAATAGACCTTTTGTAGAAAATGAAAAATGGTCTACAGCTACATTTCCTGTATATTAATAAAAAGTTTGAAGCTTTTCCATTTAATTATTCTGTATAGCTTTTATAAAATATTTCCTACATTTTAATTTTCCTCAGATACTAAATAACTTATCATTGAAGGAAACAGTTCTGCCATTGATGCTATTCCTCATTGCCCTGTTTCTATTTATCATATTCACTTTTATCTCAACCACTTTTCTGTAAAATTTGCTTCTGTGCTGACCCTAAAAACACTGGATATACAACCTGGGAATGAATGTGTGTGCAAGATTGGGTGAGAATGCATAAACATACTTGGGTGAGTAGAGGTAGAGCAGCCAGTGGTAGGAAAGGTGGCCCTTTCCCCAATATTCCATATCCTTCTCCCTCTTTTCATTTATAATTAGTATGACTTTTTTCATGTCAATGATATAAGTCCGTATTTATTAATTTTCTGTTTACATTTTTCATCTCCTTTCTATCATAAATTTCATTTTTATTCTTTAGTGTAATATATTCAATCACAAAATCAAATAAACAATATTATTTACTCCTTATATATAAAGGTAATGTGTTTAAAAGCAAACTCTTTTACAAAAATATTCGGTGATTACTTTCTGTTATTTGAAATGATTTGAAAATTTATTCTGTGTACAAAAGATTTTATTTAGAGGCGTGGCTGGGTGGTGCAGTAGTTAAGCGTCTGCCTTCGGCTCAGGGCATGATCCCAGCATTCTGGGATTGAGCCCCACATCAGGCTCCTCTGCTAAGAGCCTGCTTCTTCCTCTCCCACTCCCCCTGCTTGTGTTCCCTCTCTCGCTGGCTCTTTCTGTCAAATAAATAAATAAAATCTTAAAAAAAAGATTTTATTTAGAATATTGAACTAATAATTCAGGATGTATTTTATAAAGATACACGTTTCATCATAAATATACCAAGGATTCATAAGTGAAAGACTTTTCCTATTCTTTCTTCCTATTCTTCCTAGTCTGCTCACATAACACACATCAAATTCAGACACAAACTAGGTTTGGCATAGCAAAGAGGTCATAAATCCTAACATACATGTCAGGAGAGTAAAAATGTGCATGTCTTATAAACACAAAATAGATGAATTCTTACATTAAAACATTCTTGGAAAGGACAAAGTCTTAACAGGAACTAATGTTGTGTCTTTTCTCTCCTTTGTCTCATATAGAGTGGAAAACATTACCAGCCACTCAGCAGGGATGGAATTCTTCCTCGTGGCATTCTCAGACACCAGAGAGCTGCAGGTTTTACATGGCTTTCTGTTTTTGTTTATGTACCTGGTGACTCTTATGGGGAATCTTCTCATTATTGTCCTGATCACCATGGATCAGTGTCTTCACACCCCCATGTACTTCTTCCTGAAGAACTTATCACTTTTTGATGCCTGCCTCATTTCCATCACACTTCCAAAATTTATCCTGAACTCTTTATCCCACAGAAACACCATTTCGTTCTCAGGATGCATATTACAGGTGTTGCTGGTGATCCACTTTGCAGTATCTGAGCTTTTCCTTCTAACTGCCATGTCCTATGACTGCTACGTGGCCATCTGTGACCCACTGCACTATGATGTCATCATAAACAGGAGAGTCTGTGTGAGGATGACAGCTGCATCCTGGTTTATTGGGAGTGTCTTTGGAGTCTTATACTCAGCTGGCACTTTCTCTTTATCTTTCTGTGGCTCCAGAAAAGTTCCTCAGTTTTTCTGTGATGTCCCCTCCCTACTGAAGTTCTCATGCTCAGAGTCTCATGTCACCATTGATATTACTGAGGCAACTGGGATTATGTATGCACTTTTCTGTTTGGTATCCATTGGATTTTCATATATTTACATATTCAATACAGTGTTGAGAATGCCATCATTACAAGGATGGTCAAAAGCCTTTACTACTTGTATGCCCCATCTCATAGTTGTAACAACATTTATTGTGACAGGCACCATTGCCTATCTGAAGCCAGTCCCTGATTCCCCACATCTTGTGGATTTTTTGGTGTCTGTATTTTATTCTGTGTTGCCTCCATCATTGAACCCCATAATATGCAGCCTAAGGAACAAGGAAATCAAGGCAGCTGTGATGAGGTTTCTATGGAAACTAAGTCATTATACATTCTATGAGGAAGAACAATAGAACTAGAACTTATAAAGCTAAATTCCATGGTGTAAAAAATATATATCTTACAATCTAGGGTGAACATCAATATTCTATATACTCATGTATTCACTTTATTTAAAAGTGCTAAGATAAAGTTGACATATTCATGCTTATTAATAAGTATTCATTATCTTAAAACCTCGAAGAATAGCATATTTAATTACCCAGTATATGTGCATGTAAATTGTTTCAGAAATACCATGAGAGTTCTTCAGATGGATAACTGAACATGTCCATGTACTACTTTTTTTTTTTAATCTGGAATATATTACTTTACATGGCATAAAGGAATTCAGTAGATGTAATTCAAATAAGGAGCATGAATGAGGTGAGGTGATAATCCTAGACTATCCAAGGGGTCCTAATCTAATCATGAAAAGTGGAGTATTTCCAGGCTTTAATATAGGGAGATGTATCTATGGAAGTGTGATCTTCCATTGTTGGCTTTGTAGGTGGAAGGTGGTCAGGGACCAATATATAGACAGAGGTAACCTTTGGAGATGGGAAAATGCAGGAACAGATTGTTCACTGGAGACCCAAGAAAAGAATGTAGCCATACCAGCTACATTCTCATTTTAGCCCAGTGTGGTTGGTGTTGTATTTTCAAATTACAGCGCTTTAAAACAAAACATGCTATTAAACCACAGTATTTGTGAAAATTTGCTACAGAAGCAACAGAAATTTAACAAAAGCATTAAATACTTGTCTTCTTAAATATTTATTAAATGAGAATTTCTTTAGAATAGAAATGAAGACTCTAAAACTGAAAGTCTTAAAGGTAAAAAAAAATAACGAAAAGATAAAAACATACATCAAAATGTTTATAATTTTGCAAAATAATTTAGAATATATTACTCTTTATCCACTAGATTTTATTGACTACCATTTTTATTTTATGTGGAATACTTCTATCCATTATAAATAAATAAATAAATAAATAAATAAATAAATAAATAAATAGATGAAATTAGATATTTTAATACTTATTGTTAGCATTATGTGATTGTTTTTAATATCTTATTAAATTTAGACTTATTTTTATTATGTCTTAGTTTACATTTGCAGAGGAGCCTGATGTGGGGCTAGATCCCAGGACCCTGGGATCACGCCCTGAGCCAAAGTCAAATGCTTAACGACTGAGCCACCCAGGCGCCCCAAATTAGATATTTTTAATATTTAGTTTTAATATTATGAGATTGGATTAATATCTTATTAAAATTAGATTTATTTTTATTACTTTTTAAATTACTTTACATTTAATTACTTGTGTTTCTTCCACTATTAAAGTGTTTTATTCCTATGTGGTATTTGTTGTGGAGACTCAATATATAAAGATTATCTACTGTCAACTGTAGAGCTACCTGTAAAGGGAGGGCTGAAGCCCAGTGTGTTGGGAAAACTGGCAGGATATGGGGGGATGCACTGCACCATGGGTGCCAAGGACAAGGTGGTCTCCCAGCACTTCAAGATGATCAACAAAAACTGGAAAGACAGCAAGAATGTGGCACAGGTGGTGAAGTTGCTGGTTTTGGGTGCTGAGGAATCAGGGAAGAATACCATGGTCAAGCAGATGAAGATCATCCATTACAACAGCTACTCACAAAAGTAAAATTGGCAGTACCATCCAGTCCTCTACAGCAACACCATCAAGTCCATCATGGCCATTGTCAAAGCTGTGGGCAATCTGCAGATTAACTTTGCCAACCCCTCCTGCATAGATGAGGCTAGGGGCCAACAAGTATGAGGAGGCAGGCAGCTACATCCAGACTAAGTCTGAGGACCTAAGCAAGTGCAAGAATACCAAGGTGACCTGTACAGACCTCACCTGCACCACCAACACCAAGAACATGCAGTTGGTGTTTGATGCTTTTACCATCTTCATTATCAGAACAATCTAAAGGACTGCAGCCTCTTCTGAGGGGCAGTGGGGCCTCGCAGGATGCAACACCACCAACTCTGCTTCCCCCCAGGCCATTAAGAAGATGGGGGCAAGAGGACCACACTCCCCAACTGTCCCCCGCAACCCACATTGGCTGCTTTCCCCCTTTCTCTGTTCCCTCCCTCAGCTCCAGAGACTCAGGAGAGATGCTGCCATGCACCTCCCTATTTTGAAGCCAGCCCTTGGTCCAGGTACTGTTGCTGGGAATGCTCGTGGTACCCCCTTCTTGTGTATCTGTTCTGGTTTTAACCATTGTCTTGTTCTGTGATAGGTTTGGGGAACACATGCTGAGGGACACTCACTTCTCCACCTTGGGACCCCTGGGTTTGTTAAACACCAGCCCCTAACTCAGTCCAAAACCAAATGTTTAGAGAGAACCTCCTGCCCTTCCCATCCCTCCCATGGCTCCAAGGCTCCAAAGAAGAAAGCAAAAGAGCATGAAAGGACATTATTACAGGAGACTACCTGCTCATTTTTGTAGCTTTAAAAAAACGGAAAAAAATGAAAGTAAAGGGGAAAACAAAGACAAAACTGCAAACCTAGAAAACGTTATTTTAATAAAGAGAAACTATGTAAAAGTGTCAGATCCTGGACAGCACCCACCGAGCATCCTTCTCCATATATTGAGTGTGCCTGAGGGTTTACACCCATCCCTGTGCTAAATGACCCCTGTGCTGGCAGTGTCCCTGCCCTGCATGCCACAGAATTGGCTTCCAAGCACAGTGCCAGACACCTGCTAACATCCCTGAGGGTTCCGCCTCTAGTGTCCCTGATTCTTGGCTCCATTAACCTAGATGTAGCTCCTTAGCTCTAATGTAGGAACCACCTCTGCCTGCTGAGGGCCATGCTGCTCGTGTGTCTGTCCCAGTTCCAGACCTTCAGCATTGAATATTTCTTGGTTTTCTTCTCTTTCCTTTCCATGTTCATTTGTTCCATTTCTTAAATTCCAAATAAGAGTGGAATCATAAGGTATTTGTCTTTCTCTAACTGACTTATTTCACTTAGCTCCACCCATGTCCTTGCATATGGCAAGATTTAATTCCTTTTTAGGGTGAGTAATATTCCACTACACCACCTCTTCTTTATCCATTCATCTGTAGATGGACATTTGGGCTCTTTCTATAATTTGGCTATCATTGATAATGCTGCTATAAACATCAGGATGTATGTATCGCTTCAAATTAGGTAATTTTGGGAAATACCTAAGAGTGTAATTGCTGGATAATATGGTAGTTCTATTTTTAACTTGTTGAGGATCCTCCATACTGTTCTCCAGAGTGACTGCACCAGTTTGCATTCCTACCAACAGTGCAAGAGGGTTATCTTTTCTCCACATTCTTGTCAACATTTGTTATTTCCTGACTTGTTAATTTTATCCATTCTGACTGGTGTGAGGTGGTATCTCACTGCAGTTTTGATTTGTATTTCCCTGACACTGATGATGTTGAGGACATTTTCATGTGTCTGTTGGCCATCTGAATGTCTTCTTTGGAAAAATATCTATTCATGTCTTCTGTGGGGCTGCTTTTTAATTATTTTTTTTCCACTTGGGTTTGGAGAGAAGGAGCAGGGTTAAACTTTTGTTAGGGTCATTGTGACATGCTCAGTTGCCAATATTCTCATCACAGAAACATTATTTTCCACTTCTGAAATCATGCTTCATTGATATATACTTAAGTGGAGACATTTTGAAATTTATTATTTTAATTATATGACATTACTTCTCACACATTGTAAATGATATTTGACATCTACCTCTACATTTGACATTTTGATTCCATGGTTAGGCTCAAAATGATTTATCCATTCATCAGTTGATGCACATGTGGGTTCTTTTCATAATTTGGCTATTGTTGGTAATGCTGATATAAACATCAGAGTACATGTACCCTTCAAATTATTATTTTTGTATTCTTTAGGTAATACTTAATTGTATAGTTGCTGGATTATTAAGTAGTTCAATTTTTAAATTTCTGAGGAAACTCCATGCTATCTTTCAGAGTGGCCACAGAATTTTGCATTCCCACCAACAGTGCAAGAGGATTCCCACCTTTCCATATCCTTGACAACACTTGCTGCATCTTGTGTTGTTGATTTTAGTTATTTTGACAGGTATGACTTAATGTTATTGTAGTTGGGATTTGTATTTTCCTCACGATGAGTAGTGCTGAACATTTTTTCATGTGTCAATTGGCCATCTTTATGTCTTCTTTGTAAAAATGTGTAAACCTGGCTTCTGCCCATTTTTAATTAGATTATTCACTTTTTACGTGTTAAACTACTAAGCTCTTTTTTTAAAATTAAAATGTCTTTTTTTCTTTTTTAAAAATATTCTTATTATATTATGTTAATAACCATACAGTACATCCCTGGTGTTTGATGTAAAGTTCGATGATTCATTAGCTGTGTATAACACCCACTGCACCATGCAATACATGCTCTCCTTACTACCCATCACCAGCCTATCCCATTCCCCCACCCCCTTCCCCCACTGAAGTGCTCAGTTTGTTTCTCAGAGTCCATAGTCTCTCATGCTTCATTCCCCCTTCTGATTACCACCCCTTCTTTATCCCTTTCTTCTCCTACCAATCTTACTAGTTCTTATGTTCCATAGATGAGAGAAACCATATGATAATTGTCTTTCTCTGCTTCACTTATTTCACTTAGCATTATCTCCTCCAGTGCCGTCCATGTTGCAGCAAATGTTGAGAAATCGTTATTTTTGATAGCTGAATAATATTCCATTGTATATATGGACCACAACTTCTTAATCGAGTCATCTGTTGAAGGGCTTCTCAGCTCCTTCCAAGATTTAGCTATTGTGGACAGAGCTTCTATGAACATTGGGGTGCATATGGCCCTTCTCTTCACTACGTCTGTATCTTTGGGGTGAATACACAGTAGTGCAATTGCTGGATCATAAAGTAGCTCAATTTTTAACACTTTAAGGGACCTCCACACTGTTTTCCAGAGTGGCTGTACCAACTTGCATTCCCACCAACAATGTAGGAGGGATCCCCTTTCTCCACACCTCTCCAACAATTGTTGTTTCTTGCCTTGTCAATTTTTGCCATTTTAACTGGCATAAGGTGGTATCTTTGTGTGGTTTTGATTTGATTTCCCTGATGGCTGATGATTTTGAACATTTTTTCATATGTCTGTTAGCCATTTGTATGTCTTCATTGGAAAAGTGTCTGTTCATATCTTCTGCCCGTTTTTTGATTTGTTTATTTGCTTCTCGTGTATTGAGTTTGAGAAGTTCTTTGTAGATCTTGGATACCAGTCCTTTATCTGTAGCACCATTTGCAAATATCTTCTCCCATTCCGTGGGCTGCCTCTTAGTTTTTTTTTTTTTTTGACTGTTTCCTTGGCTGTGCAGAAGCTTTTTATCTTGATGAAGTCCCACAAGTCCATTTTATCGTTTGTTCCTCTTGCCTTTGGAGATATGTCATGAAAAAGGTTGCTGCCAATTTCCCTAATGAATATGGACACCAAAATTCTCAACAAGATCCTGGCTAATAGAATCCAACAGTACATTAAAAGGATTATCTATCGTGACCAGGTGGGATTCATCTCTGGGATGCAAGGGTGGTTCAACATTCACAAATCAGTCAGTGTGATACATCATAGCAACAAGAAAAGAGTCAAAATCCATATGATCCTCTCAATAGATGCAGAAAAAGCATTTGACAAAATACAGCATCCTTTCCTGATTAAAACCCTTCAGAGTGTAGGGATAGAGGGTACATTCCTCAATCTCATAAAAACCATCTATGAAAAACCTTCAGCAAATATCATTCTCAATGGGGAAAAGCTGGAAGCCTTTCCCTTAAGATCAGGAACACGACGAGGATGCCCACTCTCTCCACTATTATTCAACATAGTACTAGAAGTCCTTGCAACAGCAATCAGACAACAAAAAGGGATAAAAGGTATCCAAATTGGCAAAGAAGAAGTCAAACTGTCTCTCTTCGCAGATGACATGATACTCTATATGGAAAACCCAAATGAATCCACCCCCAAACTACTAGAAGTTATAGAGCAATTCAGTAAGTTGGTGGCATACAAAATCAATGCTCAGAAATTAGTTGTTTTTCTATACACGAATAATGAGACTGAAGAAAGAGAAATCAGGGAATCCATCCCATTTACAATAGCACCAAAAATCATATGTTACCCTGGAATTAACTTAACCAGAGATGCAAAGATCTATATTCTAGAAACTACAAATCAATCCTGAAAGACATTGAAGACACAAAAAGATGGAAAAATATTCCATGCTCATGGATCAGAAGAATTCACATAGTTAAAATGTCCATGCTACCCAGAGCAATCTACACTTTCAATGCTATCCCGATCAAAATATCAATGACATTTTTTGAAGAACTGGAACAAGCAACCCTTAAATTTGTATGGAACCAGAAAAGGCCCTGAATCACCAAGGAATTGTTGAAAAGGAAAAACAAAGCTGGGGGTAATACAATGCTGGATTTCAAGCTGTACTACAAAGCTGTGATCACAAAGACAGCATGGTACTGGCACAAAAACAGACACATAGACCAATGGAACAGAATAGAGAGCCCAGAAATGGACCCTCGGCTCTTTGGGCAACTAATTTTTGACAAAGCAGGAAAAAACATCCAGTGGAAAAAAGAGTCTCTTCAATAAATGGTGCTGGGAAAATTGGACAGCTACATGCAAAAGAATGAAACTTGACCACTCTCTCACACCATACACAAAGATAAACTCTAAATGGATGAAAGACCTCAATGTGAGACAGGAATCCTTTGAATTCCTAGAGGAGAGCATAGGCAGCAACCTCTAGGACATGAGCTGCTAAGCTCTTAATATAATTTGGTTAATAACCCAGAGTGGGATGGTGGGAGAGGAAGGGTTAAATAGGTGGTGGGTATGAAGGATTGCACTTGTTGTGAGTAGCCCTGTGTGTTGTATATAAGTGTTGAAACGCTAAATTTTACACCTGAAACTAATATTACACTGTATTTTAACAAACTCTAATTTAAATAAAAACTTAAAAACATGAATAGAAAGATTAAAGAAAACCTCCATATGGTTTATTGGACATTTCAATTCTTTTATCATACTTGAGACACATGAATTGTCAGATACTATATGGTGACATGTCCTTTTTAATCTCTGTACTTCCCAGGAAAATTAATTAGCTTTAATATGTCATAGAAGAGATTGATCTCCATTTGTTTCTCTTTCAAAAGGTCATGTTACATATTGCACAGAACAGCAACTGTAGTACCTAAATAATAGTACCTTTACGTTATTCAATAAGTAAATGCATATACATCAATTATGTTCCTACCAGAAGTACTCAAAAATAGTAATAATAATTAATAATGTTCCTTCTGACAAGTCACAAAAATAGTCAACTGTTATTATAAATTTGAATTATACTCTCTAACCAAACTAAGTGATTCACTTAGTTTAATATGTATAGTAATATATTCATTTGTATATTTCTCTCATTTACATTATGGTGGTTTCATATATCATTTGTATTAATAATGAGGAGTCAAAATTAAACAGATTTAAATTTCCACTTTGCTATGATCTTCTGAATTCACATGTTATGAAATGAAAATAATTAGTCAAATAATAAAATATACTTAGCTAAAAGTGACTGACTGGAGGGGATTATGCTATGTGAAATAAGTCAAGCAGAGAAAGACAATTATCATATGGTTTCATTCATATGTGGAACATAATAGCACTGAGGACATTAGGGGAAGGGAGGGAAAACTGAAGGGGGTTGGAATCAGAGGGAAAGACTAACCATGAGAGACTATGGACTCTGGGAAACAATCTGAGGGTTTCAGAGATGAGGAGGTTGGGGGGAGAGTGTAGCCAGGTGATGTGTATTAAGGAGGGCACACGTTGTAATGAGCCCTGAGTGTTATACACAAATAATGAATCACTGAACTCCACATTAAAAACTAATGATGTACTGTATGGTGACTAAAATAACATAATTTAAAAAAGAAAAAAAATGATTAAAAAAATGTGGCTGACCAAAAAGACCATTGTCAAATACTGTCATCAGGTGTACTTTCAATTGTATTATTTTGTAAATTATCTTCATCTAATTTTTCAATTCCTTCTGAACCCTTTGGAGGTTATCAGGGGCTCATGACAAATACCTGGATAACTTCACATTAAATCCAATACACATATGGTTTATCATTCTTATCTATGAGAGAGGAGAGTATATCTCAACCTGGCAATTCTGTTGGAGAAGATTCCAGGATGCCAAAAAGTCAACAAATACCTACTTTAAGACCTAAATAAATGTGTCAATAGGACCTTTCCTTGTGATACTAATAGGCTGATGATGGGTAGTAAGGAGGGCACATATTGCATGGTGCACTGGGTGTTATACGCAACTAATGAATCATCAAACTTTACATCAAAAACCAGGGATGTACTGTAAGGTGACTAACATAATATAATTTAAAAAATTGTTATTAAAAATTAAATTAAATTAAATTAAAAAATAAAATAAAATAAAATAAAATAAAATAAAATAAAATAAAATAAAATAAAATATATAGTCTCTGCTTTTAGCTGAGTGGCTGGGTAAAAACAATGCACCAATGAATACCCTGTGGGTGATGGAATTTTTGCATTTGGCCAGTATTATGTTAAGATACATTTCTTCTATTCCTTGCTTTTGAGAATTTTTATTTGAAATGGTTACGGATATTTTCAAATACATTGTTTGCATCTATTAAGACATTTTTAATATATATTTATTATATGTACTTTTTATTTTTTATATAACCTTTCATTTTGTTAAGATGGTTAATCAAATTAATTGATTTGTGTATTTTAAAACATCCTTATATTCCAGAAATGAATCCCTTTGGTAAATGTGTATAATCCTTTCAATGTGCTGGTGAATTTAGTTTGCTAATATTTTGTTAAAGAATTTGCATCTATGCAGGTTCTGAAGGAAGGAATGGAAACTAATAAAATAGTAATTGGAGAATTTAATACCACTCAATAATGTATAGAACATTCAACAGAAAATCAATACAGGAACAGTAGACATAAATATCATTATAGACCATGTGGAGCAAAAATACCGACACAGGTCATTCCACACAACAGCACCCTGAGAAGCAACTTTCATGCATGTGATCCAGATTTCTTCCAACAAAACTTGTCAATATCTGTGATCCATTTAGGTCCTAAGCACTGTTTTTCAATACAGGTTCTTTACATCTCCTGCTATGTTCTGCTGGAATCTTTTTTTTTTTTTAATAATTTTTATTGTGTTATATTAGTCACCATAGAGTACATCCCCAGGTTTTGATGCAATGTTCCATGATTCATTATTTGCGTATAACACCCAGTGCACAATGCAACAAGTGCCCTCCTTAATACCCATTACCCACCTTTCCCAATCCCCCTCCCACCTCCCCTCTGAAGCCCTCAGTTCGTTTCTCAGAGTCCACTGTCTCTCATGTTTCATTCCCCTTCTGTTTACCCCCTTCATTCTTCCCTTCTTTCTAATACCAATCTCCCTGCTATTTCTTATATTTCATAAATGAGTGAAACCATATGATAATTGTCTTTCTCTGCTTGACTTATTTCACTTAGCATAATCTCCTCCAGTGCCATCCATGTTGCAGCAAATGTTGAGAACTCATTCTTTCTGATGGCTGAGTAATATTCCATTGTATATATGGGCCACATATTCTTAATAAAGTCATCTGTTGAAGGGCATCTCTGCTCCTTCCACAATTTAGCTATTGTGGACAATGCTGCTATGAACATTGGGGTGCATATGGCCCTTCTCTTCACTATGTCTGTATCTATGGGGTAAATACCCAGTAGTGCAATTGCTGGATCATAGGGTAGCTCTATTTTTAACTATTTAAGGGAACTGCACACTGTTTTCCAAAGAGGTTGTACCAACTTGAATTCCCATCAACAGTGTAAGAGGGATCCCCTTTCTCCACATCCTATCCAACATTTGTTCCTTACTGCCTTGTCAATTTTTCCCATTCTAACTGGTGTAAGGTGGCATCTCAAGGTGGTTTTGATTTGAATTTCGCTGATGGCTAATGATTTTGAACATTTTTTCATATGTCTGTTGGCCATTTCTATGTCTTCATTGGGGAAGTGAATGTTCCTATCTTCTGCCCATTTTTTTGATTTGATTATTTGTTTCCTGTGTATTGAGTTTCAGAAGTTCTTTGTAGATCTTGGATACTAGTCTTTTATCTGTAGTGTCATTTGCAAATATCTTCTCCCATTCCATGGGCTCCCTCTTAGTTTCTTTCTTTCTTTCTTTTTTTTTTTTACTGTTTCCTTGGCTGTGCAGAACATTTTTATCTTGATGAAGTCCCACAAGTTCATTTTTTCTTTTGTCTCTCTTGCCTTTAGAGATGTGTCATGAAAAAAGTTGGTGTGGCCGATATCATAGAGGATGCTGCCTATGTTCTCCTCTAGGATTTTGATGGATTCCTGTCTCACATTGAAGTCTTTCATCTATTTGGAGTTTATCTTTGTATATGGTGTGGAAGAGTGATCAAGTTTCATTGTTTTGCATATAGCTGTCCAAATCTCCCAGCACCATTTATTGAATAGACTGTCTTTTTTCCACTGGATGTTTTTTCCTGCTTTGTCAAAGATTAGCTGCCCAAAGAGCTGAGGGTCCATTTCTGGGTTCTCTATTCTGTTCCATTGGTCTATGTGTCCATTTTTGTGCAACCACCGTACTGTCTTTGTGATCACATCTTTGTAGAATAGCTTGAAATCCAGCAACATGCGGCACCAACTTTGTTTTTCCTTTTCAACAATTCCTTGGCGATTCGGGGCCTTTTCTGGTTCCACACAAATTTAAGGGCTGTTTGTTACAGTTCTTTGAAAAATGTCATAGGTATTTTGGTTGGGATGGCAGTGATGTGTAGATTGCTCTGGGTAGCATAGACATTTTAACTATGTTTATTCTTCCGATCCATGAGCATAGAATATTTTTCCATCTTTTTGTGTCTTCAATGTCTTTCAAGAGTGATCTGTAGTTTTTAGAATATAGATCCTTTATGCCTCCGGTTACATTAATTCCAAGATAATGTATGATTTTGGGTGCTATTGTAAATGGAATGGATTCCCTAATTTCTCTTTCTTCAGTCTCATTGTTTGTGTATAGAAATGCAACTGATTTCTGAGCATTGATTTTGTATCCTGCCACATTACTGAATTGTTCTATAAGTTCTAGTAGATTGGGGATGGAGTCTTTTGGGTTTTCAATATAGAGTATCATGTCATCTGCGAAGAGAGACAGTTTGACTTCTTCTTTGCCGATTTGGCTATCTTTTACCCCTTTTCATTGTCTGGTTGCTGTTGCAAAGACTTCTAGTACTATGTTGAATAATAATGGTGACTGTGGCATCCTTGTCGTGTTCCTGATCTTAAAAGAAAGGCTTCTAACTTTTCCCCATTGAGAATGATATTTGCTGTAGACTTTTCATAGATGGTTTTTATGAGATTGAGGAATGTACCCACTATCCCTACACTCTGAAGGGTTTTAATCAGGAAAGGGTGCTGTATTTTGTCAAATGCTTTTTCTGCATCAATTGAGAGGATCATCTCATTCTTGAATCTTTTCTTGTTGATATGATCTATCACAATGATCAGTTTGGGAATGTTGAACCACCCTTGCATCCCAGGGATGAATCCCATTTGGTCTTGATGGATAATCCTTTTACTGTACTGTTGGATCCTATTAGCTAAGATCTTGTTGAGAATTTTGGCGTCCATATTCATCAGGGCAATCGGTCTGTAATTCTCCTTTTTTTATGGGGTCTTTACCCGGTTTGGAGATCAAGGTAATACTGGCCTCATAGAATGAGTTTGGTAGTTTTCCTTCTGTTTCTATTTTTTGAAACAGCTTTGGGAGAATAGGGATTATTTCTTCTTTGAATGTTTGGTAGAATTCCCCAGGGAATCCATCAGGCCCTGGACTCTTGTTTTTTGGGAGGTTTTTGATCACTGCTTCAATCTCTTCATAATTAATTGGTTTGTTTAAATAATTAATGTCTTCCTGTTTCAGTCTTGGTACTTTATAGATTTCCAGGAAGTCATGCATTTCTTCCAGGTTGTTTAGTTTATTGGCATATAGCTGTTGATAATAGTTTCTAAGGATCCTTCCTATTTCATTGGTTTGGTTGTGATCTCTCCCCTCTGATTCATAATTTTATTAATTTGGGTCCTTTCTCTATTCTTTTGAATAAGTCTGGGCATTGACTTATCGATCTTATTTATTCTTTCAAAGAACCAGCTTCTAGTTCTGTTGGTCTGCTCTGCTGTGCTCCTGGTTTCTAATTCATTGATCTCTGCTCTAATCTCTATCTCCTACCTTCTCTTGTGTGGTTTAGGCCTGTTCTTCTGTTCCAGCTCCAGCTTCTTGAAGTGAGAATATAAAAACTGCATTTTAGATTTTTCTTTTTTTATAATAATATATTTTATTGTATTATCTTAGTCACCATATAGTAAATCCCTTGTTTTTGATGTAAGTTACATAGATTTTTCTATTCTTTTGTGTGAGCCTTGGATGCCTATGTATTTCCCGCCTTTGCAGTTCTGCTGGAATCTTAGTCTTCCTATGTCACTGGAAAACATGAGGAACCTTTTGAAACATGTTAAAAAGAGAATTTCACCTCCTTGTAATGAATTATCACAGGTGAAGCCAATGGAATAATACTTTGTGTGGGTTAGTTGATTCTCTCAAATAACGGGGATGGTGTGGAATTCTTACATCATCAAAGAATGTCCAAGGATTTAAGGTTCAAATTTGCCAGCCTTTTCTGTGTCTACATAAATGTCTGAGATACATTTCCCATTGTCCCACTCTTCCCAAACAATGTCCTTCCCTTTGTGTAAGAAATCTTGGATAATCTCTGTATTTGAAATCTCAAAAAAAAAAAAAAAGGAAGAAGAAATTATCTGTGTAATATCTGTGTGTATACATAGATAGGTCTATTATCTATCATCTATATAGCTATATATCTACCATCTATCTATCATATATCATCATCATTTATCTATATCTGTAGATAAGTCTATACCTTTATCTATAGGTATATATCTATAGAAAATATATAATTATTTTAAGAAATTGTCTCATACAATTATCTGGAATGTTCAAAATCTGCAGTGTGTGTTAGAAGGCTGGAAATCCAGGGGGTAGTTGATATGTCAGTTCAAGACCAATGGTTGACTACTGGGTAGCCAGATAGGCGCTGATGTTGCAGTTAATGTCCAAAGGCCACCATAGTTGAAAAATTCACTTATGCTTAGAAGTTGTCAGTCATTTATTCTAATCATCCAGCACCATTGGTTATGACTCTCTCTTGGGCCATGCTCTCCCCCACTTTTCTGTGACTTCTACACACTCTTAACTTTCTGACCCACAGTGACCTTTTATTTTCCTGTGTTGAATTTCTCCTTAGCTCAGCTACCACTTTTTAATGTAACCCAAGAATCTGTTCATGGCTTTCTTTATGTTATTTTTTCCAGATAATTCATCCCCTCCCATGGCCTGAAGGAACATCTGGATGTTGTGAACTCTAAAATTTAGATCTCCACCTTTGGTATTTGCTCTGAATTTCCAACTAGTGTTGAATAACAAACTGAATATGTATTTGATATTTCGTATATATATCATAAACATAACATAGCCAAAATATTCAACCAACCAAAAAAACATCATTATCTACCTGTTTTTCTCAAGTATTACTCTCAATAAAGGTAACCACCACTAAAATTCTAAGGACAGAATGAAAAAAGAATAGAACTAGTAATTGTGTTTACTACCACAATTTCTACAACTGCATACATGCTGCCCTTTAGCGAGTAATATCAAATCTTACTCTAAATATTTCTTATATCTAAACACTTCTTTGCATCATCTGCTACTTTTCCTGTTCAGACTACTACAACTCTTTCCTACGTTATCACTAAAGTCACCCAAATCATCTCCAAAATTTACATCTTGTTCAATAAATCTTTCTGTCCAGACCAGTCATCTTTAATTTTAAATGGAAACAAAACAACCACAAACAAACAAGAGATCAAACAACCAAGAAAACAGCAAACAAGGTCAAATTCTTTCACTCCCATCCTGAAATCTTTAAAATGAAATTTAAAAAAATTACCATCAGTTGCATTTCTATACACGAAAAATGAGACTGAAGAAAGAGAAATTAGGTGAGAGAAACAATATGATAATTATCTTTCTCTGCTTGACTTATTTCACTTAGCATTATCTCTTATCTATGGAACATAAGAACTAGGAAGATCAGTAGAGAAGAAAGAGATAAAGAAAGGGAGGGTAATCAGAAGGGGGAATGAAGAGTGAGAGACTTTGAACTTTGAGAAACAAACTGAGGGCTTCAGAGGGGAGGGGTAGGGGAATGGGATAGGCTGGTATTGGGTGGTGGAGAGGGCACATATTGCATGGTGCACTGGGTATTATACGCAACTAATGAATCATCGAACTTTACATAAAAAACCAGGGATGTACTGTATGGTGACTAACATAATATAATAAAAAATATTTTAAAAAAAGAAAGAGAAATTAGGGAATCCAGCCCATTTACAATAGCACCAAAAATCATATGTTATCTTGGAATTAACTTAACCAGAGATGTAAAGGATCTATATTCTAGAAACTACAAATCTCTCTTGAAAGACATTGAAGAAGACACAAAAAGATGGAAAAATATTCCATGCTCATGGATTGGAAGACTTAACATAGTTAAAATGTCCATGCTACCCAGAGCAATCTATACTATCAATGCTATCCTGATCAAAATACCAATGACATTTTTCAAAGAACTGGAAGAGACAGCACTTAAATTTGTGTGGAACCATAAAAGACCCCAAATTGCCAAGGAAGTGTTGAAAAGGAAGAACAAAGCTGGGGGCATCACAATCCCGGATTTCAAGCTGTACTACAAAGCTGTGATCACAAGGACAGCATGGTACAGGCACAAAAACAGACACATAGAGCAATGGAAGAGAATAGGGAACCCAGAAATGGACCCTCGGCTCTTTGGGCAACTAATTTTCGATAAAGCAGGAAAAAACATCCAGTGGAAAAAAGACAGTCATTCAATAAATGGTGCTGGGAAAATTGGACAGCTACATGCAAAAGAATGAAACTTGACCACTCTCTCACACCATACACAAAGATAAACTTCAGATGGGTGAAAGACCTTGATGTGAGACAGGAATCCATCAAAATCCTAGAGGAGAGCATAGGCAGCAACCTGTATGACATTGGTCACAGCAGCACTTTTCATGACACATCTCTAAAGGCAAGAGAAACAAAAGATAAAATGAAGTTGTGGGACTTCATTAAGATAAAAAGCTTCTGCACAGCCAAGGAAACAGTCAAAAAAACTAAGAGGCAGCCCACGGAATGGGAGAAGATATTTGCAAATGACACTACAGATAAAAGACTGGTATCCAAGATCTACAAAGAACTTCTCAAACTCAATACACGAGAAACAAATAAACAAATCATAAAATGGGCAGAAGATACGAACAGACACTTTTCCAATGAAGACATACAAATGGCTAACAGACACATGAAAAAATGTTCAAAATCATTAGCCATCAGGGAAATTCAAATCAAAACCATACTAAGATACCATCTTACACCAGTTAGAATGGTAAAAATTGACAAGGCAAGAAACAACAATTGTTGGAGAGGTGTGGAGAAAGGGGATGTCTCCTACATTGTTTGTGGGAATGCAAGTTGGTACAGCCACTCTGGAAAACAGTGTGGAGGTCCCTTAAAAAGTTAAAAATTGAGCTATCCTATGATCAAGACGTTGCACTACTGGGTATTTACCCCACAGATACAAACGTACTGAAGAGAAGGGCCATATGCACCCCAATGTTCATAGCAGCTCTGTACACAATAGCTGAATTGTGGAAGGATCCGCGAAGCCCTTCAACAGATGACTGGATTAAGAAGTTGTGGTCCATATATACAATGGAATATTACTCAGCTATCAAAAAGAATGATTTATCAACATTTACTGCAACGTGGATGGCACTGGAGGAGATAATGCTAAGTGAAATAAGTCAAGTAGTGAAAGACAATTATCATATGGTTTCTCTCATCCTATGGAACATAAGAACTAGGAATATCGGTAGGAGAAGAAAGGGATAAATAAAGGGGGGTAGGGGCGCCTGGGTGGCACAGCGGTTAAGCGTCTGCCTTCGGCTCAGGGCGTGATCCCGGTGTTATGGGATTGAGCCCCACATCAGGCTCTTCTGCTGGGAGCCTGCTTCTTCCTCTCCCACTCCCCCTGCTTGTGTTCCCTCTCTCACTGGCTATCTCTATCTCTGTCGAATAAATAAATAAAATCTTTAAAAAAAAAATAAAGGGGCGTAATCAGAAGGGGGAATGAAGCATGAGAGACTATGGACTCTGAGAAACAAACAGGGCTTCAGAGGGGAGCTGTGTGGGGGAATGGAATAGGCTGGTGATGGGTAGTAAGGAGGGCACGTATTGCATGGTGCACTGGCTATTATATGCAACTAATGAATCATCGAACTTTACATCGGAAACCGGGGATGTACTGTATGGTGACTAACATAATATAATAAAAAAATCATTTAAAAAAATTCTTAGGATATTTAAAAGTTTACAATGAATGTACTATTGTCAAACTCTCTGATTCCACCTAGTAGTATTAATCTTTTATCATTGTGCACCAGAAACACTGCATTTTTTTCTATTACTAAAACAAATTTTGTCTAGCTTTAAGCATACTCAAAACTCATACTACCATTTTATTTAGACAATTTAAATATCCTACAAATCAATAAATAAAAATAAATGTGAATAGGCAACTTACAGAAGAGGAAACCCCAACATTTAAAACATGTTCAATATCATTAATCATCTGGGAATGCAAATTAAAACATAGTGAAATGTCTATGTAAACCCACTACAATGGCTAAAATTAAAAGACTACCAAACACCCAGTGTTCTGAAACTTTTCAGCCACAGGAACTATTATAGAAGATGACTTGTAATGAAAGTTGATGCATTGCAAAACAATTTAAAATTAGTTATTTAGCTTTACGATATGTATAGCCCCTGAACAAGTAATTACGCTCCTAGAAAGACCAATGTTGTACCTATTAGACCTATTAAACTGGCTCTTATCAAGAAGACAAGAAATAGCTAATATTGGCAAGANNGTAGGGAAAAAGGAACACTTGTGCTCTTTTGTTGGAAATATGAATTTGTGCAGCCACTATGGAAAGCAGTACGGAGTTCAGCAAAAATTAAAAATAAAACCATGAAATGATCCAACAATTTCACTTCTGGGTATTAACCAAAGGAACCTGAAACACAAACTCAAAAATACATATACACCCCCATTTTCATTTCAATAGATTTACATTAGCCAAGACATGGAAACATGTTATCTGTTACTTAAGTATGTATTGATGGATAGATGGATAAAGAAAATGTAGTATATATATGCAACAGAATTATATTCAGCCATAAAAATAATATACTGCTATTTGTGACAACATGGATGGATCTTGAGGGCATTATGCTAAGTAAAAAGTCAGAAATAAGTCAGAAAGTTAAAGACAAATACTGTTTAATCTCACTTATATGTGGAATCTTAAAATCAAAGAAGCAAATGGTGAGAGCATTTCTTCTCATTTTATTCAATGATAGAAATTACACAAGCAGGGTACCTGGGTGGCTCAGTCAGCTAAGTGTCTGCTTTTGGCTCAGGTCATGATCCCAGGGTTCTGGGATGAAGCCCCTCATTGGGCTCCCTGCTCCTAGGGGAGCCGGCTTCTCCCTCTCCCTCTGCCTGCTTCTCCCATTCCCTCTGCCTTCTGCTTCCCCTGGTTGTGTTTTCTCTCTGTCAAATAAATAAATAAATATTTTTAAAAAATTACACAAGTAAAATTTCAAGTGATCTGTCTACTAATCAATCAAACTACATCTACTAATTTATCTAACAACTATCTTTTTCCTATATCTATCATCTATCAAATTTTATATGTGTGTACACATACATGTATAAATATAACTATGTATGTATAGATACACATGCATATACATGTATGTATGTTATTCAGAGGGGAAGTAGTAAATTTTGTATTATTCATGAAAATGGCTTTCTATATATAACCATATACTAAATTATTATCTTAGAAGAAAAAGCACTCAAAATTCGTAATGCAGAGAAAGTTTCACTTTCTGATTTGATGCAGTAAACTACCTAGTTCTTGATTTATTATATATAGGATAGCTATTGACATAATTTTTTGTGTTTCTCTGTCAATTCTCATCTGAAGGCCTCCTTATCAATCAAAGATATCTAGTCATTTAGGATGGTCAAATTTCAGTTGTCTAGAGGAACATTCATTTTTAGTTTGTGTATTCAAAATGAACTCTTCAAATATATGTAAGGAGCAAGAGCATCCTGAACAAAGCATTTACGACTCAAAGCTTAGTTTTCAGGGAAAAAAAAAAAAGCAAATTGGAAAGTGTGTTCATGATAATGTATGGAAAAAAGAAGTGAAAAGACCTCAACTAGATGGAGGAAGTAGGCAAGTGCTATGAGAGCAGAGAACCTCAAAAGATCATGAAATGCAGAGGAGACCAGGATGGGATTCACGTAGGAGACAGCCCAGCCTTCAGTCTTTAGTCACTGTGGTATGCATTCAGTATCACCTGTTCTGTGCAATGTCATGAGTTATTTGCATTAGTATCTTATGGACGGCCACCATACACAGCTGCCTGCATCGTTTTAGAAGACAGTTTAGCCAAAGTGAGGTCTGTTAATAAAATTTGCTTCATATATCTGGATTTCACACACTAAGTTCAGTTTTGATTGTCAAAGGACACTTTTGACAGTGCACAGAAGAAAGTGAGGAGCTTTTTTGGGTGGACAGAAATGGTGGTTATCACCAGGATGAGAGTAATCTGTGGTTAAACAATTCCTCCATGTAAATATGTACATATACCTTTTTTGTCTATGCAAATCTGGGCAAAAATTCTATTAGGAAAGAATTAAGTAAAGAGTTACTCTACAATTTTGTATTCCAATGGATATTTGAAATCATACACAAAAAAAGGAAAGGTTATTTTTAATTTGTACTTCATTGCAGTATCCATTAAAAAATTGAAATAACTTCACATGATAAAAATTTACTCAATTCTAATTTACACTTAGCCAACAGAGTGAAAAAGCTAATAAGGGTAAGTTTTATGCTTTTATATATTTGGGATGAATTTTACAATCATGTCTCTTACTGAAAGCCACGTATCTGTCACAGATACATTCTAGTTTCTTGGTTAGAGTTATGATTTCAGGAAACACAATGTTTGGCTTTGCAGGTTACTATTATATTTTACACTTTTATCTTTTTTTCATACATATCTTTTTAAGAAGGTTTTCTGTATTTATTTATTTACTTATTTATTTAAAAGAGAAAGATGAGAGAGGTCATGAAAGTGGAAAAGGTCAGAAGGGGAAGCAGACTCCATGCTGAACAGGGAGTAGATGCAGGTCTCAATCCTGGGACTCTGGGATCATGACCTGAGCCAAAGGCAGTCCCTTAACCAACTGACCCTCCCACACGTCCCTTACATATATATATATATATATATATATATATATATATATATATATATATATATATATATATATATATATATATATTTTTTTTTTTTATTTCAACCCCTTTGAACATCCAGTCTAACCACACTGCTATCACCCTTCCCCTTCAGAATGAATCTTTTGAAATAGTGCTTTAAATTCAGAGTCACCAAATTGTATCTCACTCATTCTACATAATTTCACTTATTTATTTATGTAAAAATAAAGATAATCCATGGCAAAGCAATGAAATACATTTTTATTAGATTCTTTTTTTATTATAATAATATTTTTTATTATATTATGTTAGTCACCATACAGTACATCCCCGGTTTGGGATGTAAAGCTCGATGATTCATTAGTTGTGTATAACACCCAGTGCACCATGCATTATGTGCCCTCCTTACGACCCATCACCGGTCTATCCCATTCCCCCACTCCCCTCCCCTCTGAGGCCCTCAGTTTGTTACTCATAGTCCATAGTCTCTCATGTTTCATTCCCTCTTCTGATTACCCCCCCTTTCTTTATCCCATTCTTCCCCTACCGATCACCCTAGTTCTTATGTTCCATAGATGAGAGAAATCATATGATTGTTGTCTTTCTCTGCTTGACTTATTTCACTTAGCATTATCTCCTCCAGTGCCGTCCATGTTGCAGCAAATGTGAGAATTTGTTCTTTCTGATAGCTGAGTAATATTCCATTGTATATATGGACCACAACTTCTTAATCCAGTCATCTGTTGAAGGGCATCTCAGCTCCTTCCACGATTTAGCTATTGTGGACAGAGCTGCATGAACATTGGGGTGCATATGGCCCTTCTCTTCACTACGTCTGTATCTTTGGGGTAAACACACAGTAGTGCAATGGCTGGATCATAGGGTAGCTCAATTTTTAACTTTCTAAGGGACCTCCACACTGTTTTCCAGAGTGGCTGTACCAATTGCATTCCCAGCAACAATGTAGGAGGGATCCCCTTTCTCCACATCCTCTCCAACAATTGTTGTTCCTTGCCTTGTCTATTTTTGCCATTCTAACTGGTGTAAGGTGGTATCTCAGTGTGGTTTTGATTTGAATTTCCCTGATGGCTAACGATTTTCAACATTTTTTCATGTGTCTGTTAGCCATTTGTATGTCTTCATTGGAAAAGTGTCTGTTCATATCTTCTGCCCATTTTTTGATTTGTTTATTAGTTTCTCGTGTATTGAGTTTGAGAAGTTCTTTGTAGATCTTGGATAACAGTCTTTTATCTGTAGGATCATATGCAAATATATTCTCCCATTCCATGGGCTTCCTCTTAGTTTTTCTGACTGTTTCCTTGGATGTGCAGAAGCTTTTTATCTTGATGAAGTAACATAAGTTCATTTTATCTTTTGTTTCTCTTGTCTTTGGGGATGTGTCATGAAAAAGGTTGCTTTGGCCGATGTCGTAGAGGTTGCTGCCTATGTTCTCCTGTAGAATTTTGATGGATTCCTGTCTCACATCGAGGTCTTTCATCCATTTGGAGTTTATTTTTATGTATGGTGTGAGAGAGTGGTCAAGTTTCATTCTTTTGCATGTGGCTGTCCAATTTTCCCAGCACCATTTATTGAAGAGACGGTCCTTTTTCCACCGGATGTTTTCTCCTGCTTTATCAAATATTAGTTGCCCAAAGAGTCAAGTGTCCATTTCTGGGTTCTCTATTCTGTTCCATTGGTCTATGTGTCCGTTTTTGTGCCAGTACCATGCTGTCTTTGTGATCACAGCTTTGTAGTACAGCTCAAAATCTGGCATTGTGATGCCCCCAGCTTTGTTTTTCCTTTTCAACAGTTCCTTGGAGATTCGGGGTCTTTTCTGGTTCCATACAAATTTAAGGAATATTTGTTCCAGTTCTTTGAACATCCCTGGCTTTTTATGTAAATTTCGATGATTCAATAGTTGTGTATAACACCCAGTGCACCATGCAATATGTGCCCACCTTACTACCATCACCAGCCTATCCCATTCCCCCACACAGCTCCCCTCTGAAGCCCTCAGTTTGTTTCTCAGAGTCCATAGTCTCTCATGCTTCATTCCCCCTTCTGAATACCCTCTTTCTTTATCCCTTTCTTCTACTACCTATCTTCCTAGTTCTTATATTCAATAGATGAGAGAAAGCATATGATAATTGTCTTTCTCTGCTTGACTTATTTCACTTAGCATTATCTCCTCCAGTGCTGTCCATGTTGCAGAAAATGTTGAGAAATCATTCTTTTTGATAGCTAAATAATATTCCATTGTATATATGTAAAACAACTTCTTAATCCAGTCATCTGTTTAATGCCATCTCGGCTCCTTCCACGATTCAGCTATTGTGGACAGAGCTGTTATGAACATTGGGGTGCATATCGCCCTTCTCTTCACTACGTCTGTATCTTTGGGGTAAATACCCAGTAGTGCAATGGCAGGATCATAGGGTAGCTCAATTATTATTTTTTAAGGGACCTCCACACTGTTTTCCAGAGTGGCTGTACACACTTGCATTCCCACCAACAATGTAGGAGAGATACCCTTTCTCCACATCCTCTCCAACAATTGTTTTTTCTTGCCTTGTCTATTTTTGCCATTCTAACTGGCGTAAGGCGGTATCTTAGTGTGCTTTTGATTTGAATTTCCCTGATGGCTAACGATTTTCAACATTTTTTCATGTGTCTGTTAGCCATTTGTATGTCTTCATTGGAATAGCGCCTGTTCATATCTTCTGCCCATTTTATGATTTGTTTATTTGTTTCTCGTGTATTGAGTTTGAGAAGTTCTTTGTAGATCATGGATACCAGTCTTTTATCTGTAGTGTCATTTGCAAATAATCTCCCATTCCGCGGGCAGCCTCTTAGTTTTTTTGACTGTTTCCTTGGCTGTGCAGAAGGTTTTTATCTTGATGAAGTCCCACAAGTTCATTTTATCTTTTGTTTCTCTTGCCATTGGAGATGTGTCATGAAAAAGGTTGCTGTGGCTGATGTTGTAGAGGTTGCTGCCTATGCTCTCCTCAGTGATTTTGATGGATTCCTGTCTCACATTGAGGTCTTTCATTCATTTAGAGTTTACCTTTCTGTGTGGTGTGAGAGAGTGGTCAAGGTTCATTCTTTTGTATGTAGCTGACCAATTTTCCCAGCACCATTTATTCAATAGACTGTCTTTTTTCCACTGAATGTTTTTTTCCTGCTTTATTGAAGATTAGTTGCCCAAAGAGCTGAGGGTCCTTTTCTGGGTTCCCTACTCTGTTCCATTGGTCTATGTGTCTGTTTTTGTGCCAGTACCATGCTGTCCTTGTGATCACAGCTTTGTTGTACAGCTTGAAATCTGGCATTGTGATGCCCCCAGCTTTGTTTTTCCTTTTCAACACTTCCTTATTGATTCAGGGCCTTTTCTGGTTCCACACAAATTTAAGGGCTGTTTGTTCCAGTTCTTCAAAAAAATATCATTGGCGTTTTGATGGAGATAGCATTGAAAGTGTAGATTTCTATGGGTAGCATGGACATTTTAACTATGTTAAGTCTTCTGATCCATGAGCATGGAATATTTTTCCAGTTTTTTGTGTCTTCTTCAATGTCTTTCAAGAGTGATTTGTAGTTTCTAGAATATAGGTCCTTTACGTCTCTGGTTAAGTTAATTCCTAGATAACGTATGATTCTTGGTGCTATTGTAAATGGAATGAATTCCCTAATTTACTTTCTTCAGTGGCATTATTCGTGTATAGAAATGCAACTGATTTCTGAGCATTGATTTTTTTATCCTGCCATCTTACTGAATTGCTCTATAACTTCTAGTAGTTTGCGGGTGGATTCATCTGGGTTTTCCATATAGAGTATCATGTCATCTGCAAAGAGAGACAGTTTGACTTCTTTGCTGATTTGGATACCTTTTATCCCTTTTTGATGTCTGATTGCTGTTGCAAGGACTTCTAGTACTATGTTGAATAATAGTGGTGGTGGTGGGCATCCTTGTGGTGTTCCTGATAGTAAGGGAAAGGCTTCCAGCTTTTCCCCATTGAGAATGATATTTTCTGTAGGCTTTTCATAGATGGTTTTTATGAGATTGAGAAATGTACCCTCTATCCCTACACTCTGAAGGGTTTTAATCAGGAAAGGATGCTGTATTTTGTCAAATGCTTTTTCTGCATCTATTGACAGATACATATGATTTTTGGCTTTTTCTTGTTGATGAAATCTATCACACTGATAGATTTGTGAATGTTGAACCACCCTTGCATCCCAGGCATGAATCCCACTTGGTCATGACGGATAATCCTTTTAATGTACTGTTGGATTCTATTAGCTAGGATCTTGTTGAGAATTTTGGCATTCGTATTCATTAGGGAAATCGGTCTGTATTTCTCCTTTTTGTTGGGGTCTTTGCCTTGTTTGGCGATCAAGGTAATATTGGCCTCATAGAATGAATTTGGTAGCTTTCCTTCTGTTTCTATTTTTTGAAATAGCTTTAGGAGAATAGGTAGTATTTCTTCTTTGAATGTTTGATAGAATTCCCTGGGAAAACCATCAGTCCCTGGTGTTTTGTTTTTTTGAACGTTTTTAATCACTCTTTCAATCTCTTCATAATCACATGGCCTGTTTAAAACATCAATTTCTTCCTGTTTCAGTCTTGGTAGTTTATAGGTTTCCAGGAAGGCCTCCATCTATTCCAGATTGCCTAATTTATTGGCATAAAGCTGTTTATAAAAGTTTCTAATATTCCTTCCAATTTCATTGGTGTCAGTTGTGACCTCTCCCTTTTCATTCATAATTTAATTAATGTGGGTCCTTTCTCCGTTCTTTTGGATAAGTCTTACCAGTGGTTTGTCAATTTTATTGATTCTCTCAAAGAACCAGCTTCTAGTTGTGTTGATCTGTTCTACTGTGCTCCTGGTTTCTAATTCATTGTTTTCTGCTCTAATCTTGATCAACTGCTTCCTCGTGTGTGAATTAGGCTTGTTACTCTGTTGCTGTTCCAACTTCTTCAGGTGAGGATATAAAAACTGCATTTTAGATTTTTCTATTCTTTTGAGTGAGGCTTGAATGATTATGTATTTTCCTCTTAGGACTGCCTTTTCGGTGTCCAATAGGTTTTGGGCCATTGTGTTTTCATTCTCATTGGTCTCCATAAATTATTTAAATTGATTTTTTATTTCCTTGAGCAGGATGGTTCCTATTCTCCAAGTGTTTGAGTTTCTTCCAAATTTTGCCTTGTGGTTGAGTTCCAATTTCAAAGCATTGTGGTCTGAGAATATGCAGGGAATAATTTCACTCTTTTGCTATCAGTTGAGACCTGTTTTGTGTCCCAGAACATGGTCTATTCTTGAGAATGTTCCATGGGCATTAGAATAGAATGACTATTCTTTGGTTCTGGGGTGTAGTGTTCTATATATATCTATGAGGTCCAACTCATCTAGTATGGCATTCAAAGCTCTTCTTTCTTTGTTGATTTTCTGCTTAGGTGATCTGTCTATTGCTGATAGTGGAGTGTTGAGGTCCCCTAATATTAATGTATTTTTATCTATATTTCTCTTTATTCTGTTTAAGTGTTGGCTTGTGTATCTTTCTGCTCCCCTGTTGGGGGCGTAGATATTTATAATTGTCATATCCACTTGTTGGATACATCATTTAAGAATAATATAGTACCCTTCTGTATCTATAACTATAGTCTTTAGTTTAAAATCCAATCTGTCTGCTATGAGAATTGCTACCCCAGCTTTCTTTTTAGGTCCGTTGTCATGAAAGATGGTATTCCATCCCTTTACATTCAGTCTGGATGTATCTTTAGGTTCAAAATGAGTCTCTTGTAGACAGCAAATGGATGGGTCCTGTCTTTTTATGCAATCTGTAACCCTGTGGTGCTTTATGGAAGCATTTAGGCCATTTACATTGAGACTGATTATTGAGAGATATGATTTTAATGATGCCACGTTGCGAGTAAAGTCTTTGTTTCTATAGATTGTGACTTTCTGTTTTGTATCAATCTTGGGGCCTTTTTACTTTTATAGAACCCCCCTTAATATCCCCTTAGGGTGGTTTCATGGTTATGAAATTGGCCAATGACTGGCGATTCTGGAAGGTCTTTATCGCTCCATCAATTCTTAATGACAGCCTTGCTGGATAAAGGATCCTTGGCTGCATGTTTTTCTCTGAAAGAGCTTTAAAAATGCCCCTCCAACCCTTTCTCTCATTTCAGGTCTGCGTAGACAGGTCTGATGTAATTCTGATTCCTTTTCCTTGGTACGTGAGAAATTTCTTTGCCCTGGCCGCTTTCAATACTGTATCCTTGGATCTAATATCTGTGAATTGCACTATGATGTGACGTGGCTTAGGTTTGTCATGGTTGATCTTGGGAGGGGTCCTCTCTGCCTCTTGGACATGAATGCTTCTTTTCTTTGCTAGATTAGGGAAGTTTTCAGCTACAATTTTTCAAATATCTCTCCTAGGCCTCTGTTTTTCTCCACCCCCCTGGGGATGCTGATGATTCTGATATTGGAACGTTTCATTGAGTCAGTAATCTCCCGTAATCTACATTCTTGAGATTGGATTTTTTTGAGCAAAGTTTCTATTTTAGTTTTCTCTTCTACTAACCTATCCTCCAATTTGCTGATCTGTTCTTCAGCGTCATTCACCCTGGCCGTCAGAGCATCTAGTTTTGACTACATTTGGTTCATAGAATTTTTAATTTCTGCCAGATTTGCTCTCATTTCCACCCTTAGAGATTTTATATTCTCATTAACATTTTCGTTAATACTTTTTTCAAGTCTACACATCATCTTGACCATTGTTACTCTGAACTCCATTTCTGATAATTTGGTTATATCTGTATCCATTTGTTCTGTGGCAGAAGCCACAGACTCATTGTCTTTTCTTTGCTGGGGGGATTTCTCCTTCTCGTCATTCTGATGAGGAGAGGTTGTGGGGTTGTCCAGAGCCCAAATTATTGACCAGGACCCATGCAGTGCGTACTTGTTTTATAGGGACCTTAGGGATTTGGGCTTCTTGATTTTTCAGCCTGCCTTCTGGGGGAAGGGCCTGCCACACTGATACTCAGGCAACCCTGTTTGGGTAGAGTCTCCGTGTCCCCTGCAAGGGGCGATGGGGATGGGCACACTATGAGCCGGTATTTCCAGGCTTTTGTTCTCTGGCAGCTTTCCCTTTTGGTTTGCTGTGCCTCTTCTGAGAGTCAGAGCAGCAGTAGCTGAATCTCAGTCTCTGTGTCGGAACAGAGAGATCTGGCCACTTTAACTCTTTTTTTGTTGGTGCTGCTCAACCCTGCAGCATCCCTGGATGTGCGCCCCATAGCCGACGTCCTAGACCTCACTTCCAGGGCTGGCACATCTCTGTCCTTTGTGTTTCTAACACCACCAGCCACCAGCCACCAGCCACCCCAGCACACTCCGGAACTCCAGTTTTCAGACTGGTTGCGTGTTCCCGGGCTCACGGTCTCAGTCTGCTCTCTCGTGGGTGCCAGTCCGCGAGTACGCCCACTCCTCAATACAGCTGGCTACCGCTTCCAGGCCCCCAAACACAGCGGCTCCCTCACCCTTCCATTTATCTTCCGATATCTGTGCACGGCTTCACGGCTCCCCACTTCATACTTCAATACCCATCGCTGGAGATGTTCATTTGTAGAGATCCAGATGTATCTTCCTACATCTCTGGCTGATTCCGTGGATGTTCAGGATGTTCAGGTACCTATCCAGCTTGACTCAGGGGACCAGCTGAAAAAGGGGACCGCTGCACCTCCACCATCTTAACTCTTCCCTCAATAACTGACCTAGATTCTTTTTTTTTATTTTTTTAAAGATTTTTATTTATTTATTCGACAGAGATAGAGACAGCCAGCGAGAGAGGGAACACAAGCAGGGGGAGTGGGAGAGGAAGAAGCAGGCTCATAGCGGAGGAGCCTGACGTGGGGCTAGATCCCATAACGCCGGGATCACGCCCTGAGCCGAAGGCAGACGCTTACCCGCTGTGCCACCCAGGCGCCCCTGACCTAGATTCTTATACTCAGGTTCTTTCAAACATACTTTTAAATGTTCCAATAATTGAATCAAGTACTAGTTTTTAAATTTAAGTTAACTAAAATGAATTAATTTAGTTCCCCAGCCATATTAGCTGTATTTCAACACTGTATCAGTAACATATGTCTATAGGCACCTTACTTGATAGCACAAATCTAGATACCTTAACTTTAAAGCTTATATTTAGTGACAGAATTTTTACCTTTAACTAAAGAGCATACTTTTTTCCAATACATTCTATTTTAAAACTTCTGTTCATTTTGTGTCTTTCCTTGTCCTTTCTGCTGGTATGCTCTTCAAGTTATGGTGTCCTAAATCATAATTCCCACATACGAGTTTCTCAAATTTGTTTCAAGCACCTGGGTGGCTCAGTCGGTTAAGCATCTGCCTTTGGCTCAGGTCATGATCCCAGGGATCACAGGGAGAGGAGCAAGGAGAGGGAGAAGCAGGCTCCCAACAGAGTAGAGAGCCTGATGAAGGGCTCAATAAGAGTACCCTGCTATCTTAACCTAAGCAGAAGGCAGATGCTGAATTTACTGGGCCACTCAGGCACCCTATTCCATATACTTAATTCTAAAATTAACATTATATATTTTTTCATATTTCAATGCTTTATAATAGGTTCTCATTCAAAAATTTATATATTCATTTAATGTAATGTTTATTTTCCTGAAAAACACATAATTAAATTTGTGGTCCATTTGACAGTAATAGAAATGAATTGATATCAAAAGTATGTTAAAGGAGAAGTTATGGTCGGAACTAAAGATAAGTCAAAGTTTGTTTATATATGGACTTTCTGCATAGGCATCACTTAAAACAGTTGCAGTGTGTTAAATCACTTTGCTTATTAGAAGGGATATATATGTGTTTTCTTTTTATCAACTATGTATATGAGTCTCACTAGAAGAGCTATCAAAACTATTTCCATCACCTATGTACAAGGATTTATACATTGGGGGGTGCCTGCATGGCTCAGTTGGTTAAGCATCTGTCTACAGCTCAAGTCATGATCTCAGGTTCCAGGGATCAAGCCCCGCTCTGTAGGGAGTCAGCCTGTCCCTCTGTCCCTCTCTCTGCTCTTGTTCTCTCTCTCAAATCAATCAATCAATCAATCAATCAATTAATTAATTAATATTTTTTAAATTTTTATTTTATTATTATTTTTAAAGATTTTATTTATTTATTTGACAGAGAGGGCAAGAGAGCACAAGCAGGGAGCAGTAGAGGGGGAGCAGGTAGCCTGATGCAGGGCTGGATTCCAGGACCCCAGGATCATGACCTGAGCCAAGGACAGACGCTTAACCATCTGAGCCACCCAGGTGCCCCAATAAAATCTTTTATTTTTTTTTAAATAAAGGTTCTAGAGTTTGGGAAATGTGCAATTAAGTGCTTTCATTATTCTCTATTTCCAGACCTTATTTAAACTAGACTTTGAAATATGGGTATAATTTGGAAAAGCAGGAACTTTCATGATGAGAGTAATATAAAACTTCAGAAGTGCAATGATGAGCCTACAGAGCTTGAAAGGTATTGCTACAGACAAGAAAGTTATATTTTTCATGTCCCCATGTTATGATCCATATATCTGAAAACATGCTACCCATCTTCCCTCAATCTCAGTTTCCCCTTCTGTTTAACTATATTCATGTCACTTCACATTGGTTGGAAGAATTAGTAGAAATGGTGCACATACAAGTGTCTGATATTATGAAGGTGATCCACAGATATTAATTTCCATTTTAATAAGGAGTATGTGGGTGAAGCAGTGAAAAGAATAAACATGACAAGACAGTTTTCTGCAGCAATAAGTGGAAAATAATTTTAAATATTTAGACTATTGGAACTATTATGCAATATTGAAATCTGGAAAAAGTGGGTGTGCAATTTACCACAATGTGAGAAATAGTGTTTGATGCTATTTTCAGAAATTATGACATTATAAAAAAACATTTAGTCCAATATCTAGCATCAACATATTAGATTAAAAAATTGCTATAAAGAAAAAATATCTGGGTACAAAAAATGATTTTTATCAAAAGAAATGAAGATGTAAGAGAATAATCTTAAATGTATAAGTCATTTTATATAATCCAGCATCAAACATATATTGGTCAAATAACTGAAGATCATGACAAAATTGAGTATTTTCTTAAACTGTGAAATTTAGTTAAAATGATTTTACATTAAAATCTAATTTCCAGCGTGCCTAGGTTAAGCATCTGACTCTTGATCTTAGCTCAATCTCCATCTTAGGTTGTGAGTTCAAGCTCCCCACACTGGTGGGGAGCCTATTTTAAATAAATAGGTAAATAAAGCCTATAATAAATAAATAAATAAATAAATAAATAAATAAATAAATCCCAAACCTGAAAAGAACTTATCAGGAGTGTGTGGTTGGCTCAGTCAGTTTAGCATGTGCCATCTACTAGGTCATGTTCTTGGGGTCCTAGAATCTAGCCCTGTGTTGGAATCCCTGCTTAGCATGGAGTTTGATTCTCCCTCTCCAATTGTGTGCACTCTCTCTTTCTCCCACTTGCTCTCTCTCAAATAAATACATAAAATTTTTAAAAAACAAATAAAGAAAAACCAAAATGAAGACAAACAAACAAACAAAATATCAAACTGAACTCCTCCTCTGTCATCATGTACTGAAATTCAGTTCTCAGACACCGATCTGAGTGGCTGTGCAGGGTTGCCTCTCCCAGGGAGAGCAGCAGCAGATGAATCTTGTACATAGCTTTTATTTTGTTTTTATAAGAAAAGTAAAGACAGATACCTCCAAATATGGGAAAGGAGTACAAAGGGATGGCAAATATCTTGAAGCGGCCTTCCACTTTCCCATACCCATAGGCACACAGGGAGTCAGTCGTGGGATAAGGGAGGAGCAGGATGTTTGGCTTGGCAATCACCGGGTGTAGAAATGGGAGACTGAGAGTTACATTCTTCCATACCACCTTACTTATGCCCTGTCCCTGGGGATCTTGGGATCTTACTCCTAACAGACCATTGTGTTCAATAATCTGAGAATAGGAACACAGCTGAGATTTCAGCAGCTTCCACATTCACTCCTTAGGGCTTATAATATATTTTCTAAGAATAACTCCACACCACACCCCCCAAAAAAAAAATCAGTCAAGAAATGGGCAGAAGACATGAATAGATATTTCTCCAAAGAAGACAAAGGAATGACTAACAGACACATGAAAAATGACCAAACTCACTCAGCATCAGGGAAATACAAATGAAAACCACAATGAGATACCACCCCACACCAGTGAAATGGCTAAAATTAACAACTAAGGACACAACAGATGTTGGTGAGGATGTGGAGAAAGGGGAACACTCTTATACTTTGGTGGGAATGCAAATCAGCACAGCCACTCTGGAAAACAGTATGGAGGTTCCTCACAAAGTTAAAAATAGAACTACCCTACAACCCAGCAATTGCACTACTAGGTATTTACCCCAAAGAATACAAACATAGTGATTCAAAGGTGCATATGTACCCCAGTGTTTAGAGCAGCAGTTTCCAAAATACGGACAAATCCTAGAGTCCATCTACAGGTGAATGGATAAAGAAGATTACAATGATGTGGATGGAATTAGAGGGTATTACATTAAGTGATATAAGTCAGTCAGAGAAACACAAATGTCATATGATCTCATTCATATGTGGGATTTAAGAAACAAAACCGAAGACCATAGAAGAGACAGAAAAATAAAGTAAGATAAAAATAGAGAGGGAGGCAAACTGTAAGAGACTCTTAACTATAGGAAACAAACTAAGGGTTGCTGAGGGAAGGTTGGAGGGGGGTATGGGAAATTGGGTGATGGGCATTAATCAGGGCACTTGATGAAATGAGCATTTCATGTTATAGGCAACTGATGAATCACTAAATTTTACATCTGAAACTAATAATACAGTATATGTTAACTAAACAGAATTTAAATTTAAAAATTAAAAAATAATAAAATTTCCATCAGATATTGAAAAGCAAAAGCTATAAAGTGGAAAAAATAAAACATAGGTATAAAATCTAGGATACTAAAATATAAGATAAATAATAAAATGTTACAGAAGATGATAGTTTTGGAGGAATAAAAATCACATACAAATCTCATGTATATGGAACTCAGTACAAGATCCAAATCACTGAAGATGTGAGAGGAAAACCTTCATAATTTCTATATAATGAAGTCAGAAAATAAAGGAGTATAGGGGCGCCTGGGTGGCACAGTGGTTAAGCGTCTGCCTTCGGCTCAGGGCGTGATCCCGGCGTTCTGGGATCGAGCCCCACATCAGGCTCCTCTGCTATGAGCCTGCTTCTTCCTCTTCCACTCCCCCTGCTTGTGTTCCCTCTCTCGCTGGCTGTCTCTCTCTCTGTCGAATAAATAAATAAAATCTTTAAAAAAAAAAAAAAGAAAAGAAAGGAGTATAAAAGAAGATTAATTTCTATTAAAACTGACAATCTGAGATCATTACTTACAGGACTTCATGACATATTGATCTCTAATAGAAGTAATTTCAAACATCTAGTTATTTATGGAATAAAAAAGAAATCCTACTTCCTAACTTCAACTTTAGTCATCTTTCCATTTATTCCACTACTTTTAACCTTCCATAGGACTTTACAAAGAGCTGATTTAATATCTTTGCTCCTCATACAGTAGATAACAGGGTTCAAGGTGGGGGGTACCACAGAATAGAACATAGACGTTAACAAGTCAGGAAGAGAAGGCTCATCAGAGGTTGGCTTTAAATAAGCAATAGCACCTGCTAGAAGGAATGCACTCACCACAATGAGGTGAGGCAAGCAGGTGGAAAAGGCTTTGCACTGCTTCTGCCTGGTTGGGATCTTTAATACAGTGGAGAAAATACATACATAAGAGACCACAATGCAAACTAAACATGAAAATCCATAACAGACCCCAATGGCCACACTGACATTAATAGTCACATGTTTCACAGAACAAGTGAGCTTCAGTAGGGCAGGCACATCACAAAATAACTGATGTATCTTCGTGGACCCACAAAAATTTAAAGAGAATGTCCCAGTTGAGTACAAGATTCCCAAGGCCCCTCCACTGAGCCAGGAGACTAACACCAGCTGGACACAGACCTCTTTGCTCATAACAGCCTCATAATGCAGAGGGTGACAAATGGCAATATAGCGGTCGTAGGACATTGCAGTGAGAATGCCAATCTCAGACCCAGACATTAGTACCACAAGGAAGACCTGTAACACACATCCCAGAAAAGAGATGGAGTTGGTGAAGGTGATGCAGTTGAGGATGGATTTGGGGACAGTGGCAGAAATGAGACACATATCTAAGAAGGATAATTGCCTTAGGAAGAAGTACATTGGAGTGTGGAGGCGTTGGTCAAGAATTGTGAGGAGGATGATAACTAAATTCTCCACTATGGCCACTAGGTAGATCAGTAAGAAGAGCACGGCATGTACCCTCAACAGCACACGGCTCTCAGTGAATCTCAGAAGCAGGAATTCCATCGTTACTGTTTGATTCATCATATTTTAAAATGAAAAGCCACCTATTGAATAAAGAAAAAAAGTTATATTAATATACCAAAATGTTATTTACTTCTTTAATATAAACACATGTATACTTTAGCATTGTGGGATAGATGGAAACTTTAAAATACCAAGATCTCCATATTTATTGTTTACTCAGGTATAAAACAGCTGTAAGCAAAACAGTCCAATATAATTGGACTTAAATTCATTGTGAAAGATGATAAAAATTACATTTCCTTCCCTAACTCAATACTTGAAATTATTTTTGAGTATATTTATTTCAGAAGGAGTTGTAGAAGTGGCTCTACATAATTGTAACTGTAATAAAACACATATTGGTTATGCATAAACATTATTATTGATGTAAATGTTGATGTGGGTTAGAAGTCATGGATGAACTTTCTATTTGTAGCATATTGCAATTTGTTTAAATAATCATTAATGTGGGGCATCTGGGTGGCTCAATCAGTTAAGCATCTGCCTTGGGCTCAGGTCATGATCTCAGAGTCCTGGGATCAAACCCCACCCCGTCTCCCTGCTCAATGGAGAGTCTAATTCTCCCTCTGCCCTTCATCCTACTCATTGTCTCTCTCTCACTCTCTCAAATAAATAAAATCTTTAAAAAATAATCACCTAGTGTTATACACAACTAATGAATCATTGAACACTACAACAAATACTAATGATATACTATATGTTCGCTAATTGAACTTAATAAAAAAATAATCCTTAATGTTAGCTGATATTCTAATATATTATCCACTTCTCATTGAAGGAAATTAAAGCTTATTTCCAGGTTTTCCTTAAAGACATATTTTTTTTGGTGAAAATATCATCAATAGTATTTTCTGTTCCTTTTGCGCAGATATACACTAAAAAAAAAAAAAAAAAACAAAAAAAAAAAAACAGAGGGGCACCTGGCTGGCTGAGTCAGTTAGGCATCTGATTTGGCTCAGGTCACGATCCCAGGGTCCTGGGATTGAGTACCACATCAGGGTCCCTGCTCAGCGGGAAGCCTGCTTCTTTCTCTCCCACTCCCCCCTGCTCATTCTCTATGTAAAATTAAATTTAATTAAAAAATTAAAAATAGAAAGCTACTCTGGTAATTTTAACTAATTGGCTTACAAATGTATAGTACAATTTCCCAAAGAAAAGAACAAAATGTATACTCAACTAATGAATCAATGAACATTATATCAAAAACTAATGATGTACTTGGCTAATTGAATTTAAATTTTAAAAAAGGGAAAAAAACTATACAGAAGATTTTTAGCATACAACACTAGCAAGTATTTAATTAATACAAAAACCCAACAAATATTAGAGATGTCAACTGTATCTAGTGAGAAAAACAGTGTCCTCCCATTTTAAACTTACACTGGATTTATAATCCATGATCACTCACAAACCCCACTGGGGAGACCTGTGGTCATATTTTTGTCCCTCAGATTGTCCTTGTCTTTAGAGATTCTCTTCACATTTACTTTAGCATCACTTCAGTGACAATTTCTTTAGGTCTCCATGCAGCCTCTTTCAACCCCTCACAATATGTGTGGCTGTCTCAGTGAACACTCTAATTGAAGAGAAAAGAAAAAATATATAATAATAATTTTCCTTAACCTCTGTAAGTGAAACTCAGTCTTTGATACACAGGTTCTAATCGAGTACTAGCTGTAGAAACATTTCCTCCACACTTGGAATCTTTCCCGTCAGCATTTCCCTGTTCTCAGTCAGACTTTTGGGAAGTCCCTGTCCCGGAGCCCATCTCTCCTGCATTATCATTTATCTTCCCAATCATCAGATTTACACCCCGTGACATGGAGTTTCTCTTGAAAGCTAAAGGTAGTGGGAATTGATCATCGTTATCCTACTTAGGCTTTTCTACCTGTGGAAAGCTTCTCAATTATCTGAGTAATCCAGGGTCAACACATTGTGCACTGGAACAAGAGCAGTAATTATTCCTTCTCCGAAGGACAGTGAGCCAGATTGAAGGCTCCTTTGTACCTATTCTGATGTTTCTTCTTTCCACCAGGAAAAGTAGGCCTGGACTTTCTATTGATCCTTTACATTGTTTCTGCTACTTACAATGTGATGATTTCTCAACTTTTGTCAAGTTCCATTTTGTTGACCTCTTATTAATCTGTAATTCTGAAAAGTGCAAAATATACATCTAATTTGACCAGTGCTGTTTTTATCTCACAATGTGGACGTAATTTCTTATTAATAAAACCAATATTTATTTTTAACATCTGAAAGCCACCCCCACTGGTTTCACACACAATTATTAGTATCTTATACAACCAAAAATAATTATTAATATTTTAGTATGATGTTTTCCTCTACTTTAATATTATTTCTGTTGATTAGGTTAAATTTATAAACCAGAAGAATTAATATTTCATCATCTTACAGTAAACAGTGCTTTGAAACCACCTATTTCCAAATAATTACTGTATTAATGGGGATATAAATTCATATTTTAATGTAAAAATATGTGAATATAAATATCAAATAATTTAAAATAGCTAATACACAACACAAATGTTCCTATTACTCCCATGGACTTTAAGCAAAGATTTCCCTCTCTACTAAGACGACTTAAAAAAATAAGATTTTTTAGAGTATTTTGATCTCATATTTTTTGAAAAGTAATTAACTGATAGCATAAAATTGAAAAAAATGACAGTGAATAGAACATCTCAAAGGGATAAAAAGACATTAGACATATTTGATTTTTGATTAAAAGTAGAGGGTGATGTCTATATATATACATATATAGTATATGTGTATATACATACATATATATATATATTTATAATATACACAAACAATGGACTTTTTTCAGCTATAAAAAAGAATCTAATCTTGCCATTTACAATAACAGGGATGTATATAGAGAGTATTATGCTAACAAAATAAGCCAGTCAAAGAAAGATAAATACCATATGATTTCACTTATGTGTGGAACATAAGAAACAAAGTAAATGAGCAAAAGAAAAGAGAGAGAGAAAAAGACTCTTAACTATAGAGAACAAATACATGGTTACCAGAGGGTTGGTGTTTAGGAGAACAGATTAAAGAATGGACTAAATGGGTGATGGGTTTTAATGAATGTGCTTGTGATGAGCATCTGATTTCTTATGGAAGTGTTGAATTGCTATGTTGTATACCTGAAACTAATATTACACTGTATGTAGTATATCTACTGTTATTATATATATGCCACATATATGTATGTGTATATATACACATGTGTATATATGTAACATATGCACATGCATATGTGTATATATGTGTTATATATATATGTTATATATATGTATATATATATAAACTAACTGGATGTTTACTAACTGGGATTTGAATAAAAACTTTAAAATGTAAGAATAGCATTCATAGAAGACTGGTGAGATGGCATTAACTTTTTTTTTAATTCCAAAGTAATTTTAGTAGAGAAAAAATAAAAATAAAATAGTTAAGTAATTTGGGGTTTCTGTACTCTTCACAATATTTGCTAAAAATGAAGTCTCATTTTCAAGTCCTAATACCCAGAAAACTGCACATAATTTTCCCATACTCCTCCAGGTTCTTGTTTCATGTGCCCCCAATTTCAATTAACTCACGATTTTGATTGAGTTTCTTTGAGCTCTATACACCAGTGTGTGTTTTCCTTGTGCAGTCTCCAAGTTCTGAGAGGAAAAAGTGTCCTTGATGTCCTGTACCTCTAGCAATCTTTTCTCCAATAAGAGGCAAGGCTCTTAACACAGTTTCAAATGGACCTTTATAGAGTACATGGGATTCTCCCAGGAGGCCAGACTTTAATATGTGCCCACATTATTTTTAAGTTTGTATTTAGTTATTTGAAGGAGAACACAACCCAGAGGGAGAAGCAGAGGGAGAGGCAGACTCCCTACTGAGCAGGAAGCTTGATGTGGGGCTCTATCTTAGGACCCTGAGATCAAGACTTGAACTGAAGGCAGATACTTAACCAACTGAGTCACCCAGGTGTCCCAAGATATGCCTAAATTTCATTTCTCAGATTCTAAAGCCTTTGAGACCCTGCCCTCAACTCCCATCTCTGACCTGAGAGCTGATGCTACTGCCCTTTTCCCAGTGAGATAAACAATGAGTTCTCAGTGGGTCTCATTAAACTATGTAGCATCCCTTTAATTATTTATCATACGGATGTGACCATTAAATTCTAAGACATTCATTTTCTTCTAAGGCATGCAAAAATTTAAATTTAAGTCTGCATGCACTAATCTTTGAGTCTAATCATTTCAGTTCAGTTGCAACGAGAGAAACACTAAGAGACACACGTTTTGGGTTGTTTTTTTTTTTTTTCAAGTCCTTGAGGTACTAATTGTCCTGTTGATTTTTCCTTTACTCTCTTCCTGCATTTAAGCCAGATTCCAGTGAGATAACTTTCCTTCAGATTCTCACTAATGAACAGAAATGCCAGGATAGAAAGTCCCCCAAAGTTTATAATTCTCAACATCTTTAGTGGTTCTCAAATAATGTCAGTGACAGCCTAAAAAGATGTAAGAGTTGTGGCTCCTCTTGGGGCCACCATCATAATGAAAGTCAGCAGGGTCTTATTTATTGTTGGGATAAAGTGGGGTCTATTTCCACATCCTGATCCTGTTCTCCTTATCTTCTAGAAAATATGGAATTTTTTACTCATTTCTGTAATGTTTTACTCTAAATTATTGCCTCCCCAGATATCCTGGAAGATGCAATCTCCAAGTCACCTGTATCTGGTTTCTATCATCTAGGAGTCTCTTACTAACACCACCACACTCATGATGGACTTATTTAGATTATATATGTATCCTTATCCTCATCATTTTCTGACATTATAATGACCTTTATTAAATCCATAAGACATTCCACACATGGACCATCATCATGATAACTTTTGAGTCATTTTAGCAATTTTAGAATCACATGGAAGAATTTGGATTGAAATTTAGTCCAGATCAATGTTTAGAATATTGTTACCCTAACAATATTGAGTACAGTGAGCTATGGAATTGGTATATTTTTTCATTTTTGAACATACTTTAAAAATTCTTTTAACAATTTTTACAGTTTCAGGACAAAATTCATTCACATATTTTGTTAAGTTCATCACTACATACTGGATTTTCTGACCCAAATCTGTGTTAGTTTGCCAGTGGTTCCATAAGAAAATACCACAAACTCATGATTTAAATGACAGAAATTATTTTCACACCATTCTGGAGGTTAAAAGTCCAAGATTAAGGTGTGGGCAGGGTTGTTTCTTCTGAGTTATCTCTCTTTTGTTTTCCTATGGCTGACCTCTTGCTGTCTCTTCAAATGATCATCCTCTGTCCACCATTGCCCATGGTGTCACTCTGTCTTCCTATTCTCTTCTTATAAGAACAACAAAGAGATAAAATCAGGTCACCACATGTCACCATTTTAAGTCAATTATTCCTTAAAAGTCCTATTTCTGAATAGTGTCACATTCTGATGTTCTGGTAGTTGGGAATCAACATGTGAAATATCTGAGGGTACAAATTAATTCATAGTATAATATAAATTAGACTGTTTTTGCTTTCTGGTTCCATTTGTCTGTCTTTACTGCTACAAAATATTCAAATTTTATTATGAATTATTTTTGACAACTTCTTGAATAAGAAGTTCTAGTTGTTTTTTTAAAAATAACATGATTTTATGTACATATTTTATCTGTCAACTTTTTAGTTATTCATTTTCTCTTTCTTTCTTTCTTTCTTTCTTTCTTTCTTTCTTTCTTTCTTTTCTTTCTTTCTCTTCTTTCTTTCTTTCTTTCTTTCTTTCTTTCTTTCTTTCTTTCTTTCTTTCTTTCTTTCTTTCTTTCTTGCCTGATTTCACTAGGTATAATATTCAGTATAATGCTGCATAAAGACAGAAGAGAATAATCTTTCCTTTCTCCAGACCTATAGTATAAAGCATAAAGAGGAAAACTGGAAAATTTGCAAATATGTAGTTATTAATTGGGACTTCAGAAAAATAAATAACTCCTGCACAGCAAAGGAAATAATCAACAAAACTAAAAGGCAAATTACTGAATGGTAGAAGTGTAAAGAACTTGTAAAACTCAACACCGAAAGGGAGCCTTGGTGGCTCAGTCAGTTAAACATCTGACTCTTCGTTTTGGCTGAGGTCATGATCTCAGGGTAATGAGATCAAGCCCCCTGTTGGGCTTCATGCTTAGCAGAGAGTCTGCTTGAAATTCTCTCCCTCTCCCTCTCCCTCTGCCCCTCCCCACTGCTCTCTCTCCAAAATAATAAATAAATAAATAAATAAATAAATAAATAAATAAATCTCAACACCCAAAAAACAAACAATCCAATTAAAAAACGGACAGAAGACATGTATAGACATTTTTCCAAAGAAGATATAGAGATAATAAATAAATAAATAAATAAATAAATAAATAAACAAACAAACAACCAGATGTCAGATACATGAAAAGATGCTCAACATCTCTGATCATCAATGAAGTAAAAACAAAAACTAAAATCAGATATTAAGGTGTACCTGTCAAAATGGCTAAAATAAACAACACAAGAAACAAGTGTTGTTGAGGATGTGGGAAAAGGGGAACCCTCTTACACTGTTGGTGAGAAAGCAAACTGGTGCAGCCACTCCAGAGAACAGTATGGAGGCTTCTCAAAAAAGTTAAAAATAGAATTCCTACAATCCAGCAATTACACTACTAGGCATTTACCCAAAGACTACAATATACTAATTCAAAGAGATACACGCACCCTGTTTATAGAAGCATTATCTACAATGGTAAATTATGGAAAAAAGCAGAGGCTGCATCCACTGATGAATGGATAAAGATGAGGATAAAGATTGGTAAAGATACACACACACACACACACACACACACACACACACACATGAAGTGGAATATTTCTCAGCCATTAAGAAGAATGAAACTTGCCATTTGCAACGATGTGCATGGAGCTAGAGTATATTATCTTAAGGAAAATAAGAGAAAGAAATGCCATTTGATTTCACTCATATGTTGAATTTGAGAAACAGAGGAACATGAGGGTAGGGAGAGAGAGAGGCAGACCATAAAACAGACTCTTAACTATAGAGAACAAACCGAGGGTTGCTGGAGGAGAGGTGGACAGGGTCATGGGTTAAATGTATGATAGCTGGGGTGCCTGGGTGGATCGGTCAGTTCAGCCTCTGACTTGATTTCAGGTCAGGTCATGATCTTGGAGTTCTGACATTGATCCTGGCATTGGGTTCTGTACTGAGTGCTGAGTCTACTTAAGATTCTCTTCATTTGCCCCTCCTGCTTGTGCTGTTCCTAAAATAAATAAAATCTTTTAAAAATTGGGTGATGGGTATTAAGGAGTGCACTTGTGATGAGTACTGAGTATTATATGTAAGTGATGAGAGAGAAGTAATGTTGGAAACAAAATCTGCCAAAACCTATCAACTATGACAAAAGTAGTTCTAAAAAAGCAGTTTATAGCAATAAATGCCTATGTTAGACATAAAGAAATATCACACAAACTATCTTTATACCTCAAGGAATGAGAAAAAGAGAAAAAACTAAGCAAAATAGGAAAAGGAAGAAAATAACAAAGATAAGAGCAGAAATAAATGAGATTAAGAATAGAGAAGTAATAGCAAAGGTCAACAAAACTGAGTTGGTGTTTTGAAAAGATAAATAAAATTGATAAAACTTTTTAGCTAGACCAACCAAGAAAAAAAAAGAGAGACTCAAATAAATACAATGAAAAATGCAAGAGCAGACATGACAAATGAAACCACAGAAATACAAAGAATCATGCTACTATGAACAATTATACACCCTAGACACATGCAACTTATCAAGACATAAAAACATATGAGTTGACCAATAATGAGTAAAGAGAATGGAACCATAATACAATTTCTTTTTTCTAACAAAGAAATGTCTGTGGTGAAATTCATTCACTGGTGAATTATACCAAACATTTAAAGAAAAATTAACCTTAATCATTTTAAACTCTTCTAAAAAATTAAAGAGAATGACCCCTTTCAAATTAATTTTATGAAGTCAGCATTACTCTGATATGAAAGCTGGGCAAGAATATTATAAGAAAGGAATTTTACAGGGCCATATTCCTGATGAACATAGATGCAAAAATCCTCAACAAAATACTAGCAAATCAAATGCAACAACACATTAAAAGGATCATACTTTACGATCAAGTTGAATTTATCCCTGGGATATAATGCTGGTTCAATATACATAAATCAGTCAATAAGATATACCACTTTAAGAAAATGAAGAATAAACACAATGATAATCTTGATAGACAGATAAAACTTTCTCAAAATTTGTCATAATTTCAGGAACATATCTCAACATACTAAAAGCCATATATGACTAGCTTTGAGCTAAAATCATAATGAGCTGTGAAAACTATTTTTCCTCAAAAAAGTAAAACTACTGTATGATCCAGAAATGCCATTGTTAAGTATATAACAGTTTTTATTTTGAAGAGAGGTATCTTCGCTGTCATGTTTATCACAGCATTATTCACAATAGCCAAGACATGAAACAACCAAAATATTTGTCAATGGATTAATAGTTGAAGAAAATTTGGTATATATGTGTACATACATAAATACATATATATGTGTATATATACAACAGACTATATTATTCCATCTTTTCAAAAAGGAAATATTGGAACACCTGGGTGGCTCAGTCACTTAAACATCTGTAGGAGTAAGTTTAGGTTGTTTAGTTGAGATTCTTATTGCTTCTTGTGGTATGCCTACATTGCTATATACTTCCCTCTTAGGACCACTTTTGCTGCAACCCAAAAGTTTTAGACTGTGGTGTTTCATTTTCATGTGTTTCCATGTATTTTTTAAACTTCCATGTATTTGTTTTTTATTTACTTATTTTTATTTCTTCTTTCATTTCTTGGTTGACCCATTCATTTTTTTTCTTAGCAAGTTGTTTAATCTCTATGTATTTGTGGGCTTTCCAAACTTTTTCTTGTGGTTGACTTCAAATTTCAGAGCATTGTGGTCAGAAAATATGCATGGTAGGATCTCGATCTTTTTTTTGCTTGTTGGGGTCTGATATGTGATCTAGTATGCAATCTATTCTGGAGATGCCCCATGTGCACTTGAAAAGAATTTGTATTATGCTGCTTTAGGATGAAATTTTCTGAATATATCTGCTAAGTCCAGGGTATCATCCAAAGCAACAGCTTCCTTGCTGATTTTCTGTTTAGGTGATCTGTCCATTGATGTAAGTAGGGTGTTAAATTCCCCTACTACTATTGTGTTATTCTCAAAGTGTTCCTTTATATTTGTTATTAATAGTTTTATATATTTGGGGGCTCCTATGTTGGGTACATAAATATTTATGACAGATCTTTTTGTCAGATTGTTCCCTTTGTTATGATATATTTGCCTATTTTGTCTCCTTTTACAGTCTTTAGTTTAAATTTGGTTGTCCAATAGATTTTGCTACTGCAGCTTTCTTCTGACATCCATTTGCATGATAAATGTTTCCCAGTCTTTAATCTGCAGGTGTCTTTTAGTCTAAATGAGTTTTTTTAATAATATTTTTATTATATTATGTTACTCACCATACAGTACATCCCTAGTTTTTGATGTAAAGTTCCAGGATTCATTATTGTGTATAACACCCAGGGCACCATGCAATACATGCCCTCCTTACTACCCATCACCAGTCTATCCCATTCCCCCACCCCCTCCCCTCTGAAGCCCTCTGTTTGTTTCTCAGAGTCCATAGTCTCTCATGGTTCATTACCCCTTCTGTTTACCCCCCCTTTCTTCTTCCCCTTCTTCTCCTACCAATCTTCCTACTTCTTATATTCCATAAATGAGTGAAACCATATGAAAAATTTCTTTCTCTGCTTGACTTATTTTGCTTAGCATTACCTCCTCCAGTCCCATCCATGTTGCAGCAAATGTTGAGAAATCATTCTTTTTGATGGTTGAGTAATATTCCATTGTCTATATGGACCAAATTTTCTTAATCCAGTCATCTGTTGAAGGGCATCTTGGCTCCTTCCATGATTTAGCTATTGTGGACAATGCTGCTACGAACATTGGGGTGCATATGGCCCATCCCTTCATTACATCTGAATCTTTGGGGTAAATAGCCAATAGTGCAATTGCTGCATCATACAATAGCTCAATTTTTAACTTTTTAAGGGACCTCCACACTGTTTTCCAGTGTGGCTGTACCAACTTGCATTCCCACCAACAATATCGGAGGGATCCCCTTTCTCCACATCCCCTCCAACATTTGTTGTTTTCTGCCTTGTCAATTTTTGCCATTCTAACTGGTGTAAGGTGGTATCTTAGTGTGGTTTTGATTTGAATTTCCCTGATGGCTAATGATTTTGAACATTTTTTCATGTGTTAGGCATTTGTATGTCTTCAGTGGAAAAGTGTCTGTTCATATCTTCTGCCCATTTTTTTATTTGTTTACTTGTTTCTTGTGTATTGAGTTTGAGAAGTTCTTTGTAGATCTTGGATACCAGTCTTTTATCTGTAGTGTCCTTTGCAAATATCCTCTCCCATTCCGTGGGCTGCCTCTTAGTTTTTTTGATTGTTTCCTTAGCTGTGCAGAAGCTTTTTATCTTGGTGAAGTCCCACAAGTTCATTTTTTTCTTTTCTTTCTCTTGCCTTTGGAAATGTATCATGAAAAATTTGCTGTGGCCAATGTCAAAGAGGTTGCTGCCTATGTTCTCCTCTAGGATTTTGATGGATTCCTGTCTCTCATCTAGGTCTTTCATCCATCTGGAGTTTATCTTTGTGTATGGTGTGAGAGAGTGGTTCAAGTTTCATTCTTTTGCATGTAGCTGTCCAATTTTCCCAGCACCATTTATTGAAGAGTGTCTTTTTTCCACTGGATGTTTTTTCCTGCTTTGTCAAAGATTAGTTGCCCAAAGAGCCAAGGGTCCATTTCTGGGTTCTCTATTCTGTTCCATTGGTCTATGTGTCTGTTTTTGCGCCACTACCATGCTGTCCTTGTGATCACAGCTTTGTAGTACAGCTTGAAATCCAGTAATGTGATGCCCCCAGCTTTGTTTTTCCTTTTCAACAATTCCTTGGAGATTCGGGGCCTTTTCCTGTTCCACACAAATTTAAGGGCTGTCTGTTCCCGTTCTTTGAAAAATATCTTTGGTATTTTGATTGGGATAGCATTGAAAGTGTAGATTGCTCTGGGTAGCATAGACATTTTAGCTATATTAATTCACACATATAGCAGTCTAAATTAATTTGTGGTGTTTAAGTTTGAACACATTCCTTAGTCCTCTCTTCACATTTTAGTCACATGTTGTTATATTTTATATCAATTTGTTGTTTATTCCCTTGAGTGAATTTTTACAGAAATATTCATTGTTACTGATTTTGTGTTTCCTATCATTATACTGTTACTTGTCTTCTCTTCCTTCAATTCAAATGGTCCCCTTTAACATTTCTTTCAGGCCTGTTTTAGTGGTCATGAACTTCTTTAGTTTGTGTTTTTTTCTGGGAAACTCTTTATCTCTGCTTTTTTTCTCGATGATAACCTTGCTGGATAAAATCATCTTGGCTGCACATTTTTCTCACTCAACAATTTGAATATATTATGGTACTCCCTGTTAGCTTGCAAAATTTCTTTGGAAAATCTCCTACTAATTTATGGGTTTTCCCTTATGAGTTACTGTCTTCTTTTGTCTGGCTTTTACATTTTTTTCTTTTTTCACTATATTTTTGCCACTTATGTGTGGAGCTGCTTTTGTTGATTTTGATGGTAGTTCCATGTGCCTCCTGGATCTTGATATCTGCCTCCTTCCCCAAATTAGGGGAGGTTTCAGCTCTTATTGTCCACATAAATATCCTGCTCTTTTCCTCTCTCTTCTTCTTCTTCTGGGGTTTCCATATCTAATTCTATATATTCCTTATATTCCTATAATATGAATGTTATTTAAATATTGTATTATTTATTTATTTATATTAGAGATATAGAGCACAAGCAGGGGGAGGGAGAAAAATTAGCAGACTCTATTCTGAGCACAGAGCCTAGTGTGGGGATTTTGCTACAACCCTGAGATCATGACTGGAAGCCAAAACCAAGAGTCAGATAATTAACCAACTGAAGCACCCATGCACCCCATATAGTATGAATGTTATTACCTTTGATGGAGTTACTGACATCCCTAAATTGATCCTCATTTTGTGCAATCATTTTTTTTCCTCTCTTTTGTTCAGCTTGATTCCTTTCCACTACTTTGCATTCTAGATTACTAGTTCATTCCTCTGCTTCTTCTGTTCTGCTCATTATTCCATCAGTTCTATTTCTCATTTCATTTATTGAGCCCATTTATCTCCACTATGTGATTCCTCCTCTCTGTGGTAAAGGCCTCACTCATGTCTTCCTCTCTTTCCTCAAGTCCAGTGAGTGTCCTTCTGATCATTACTTTAAATTCCTTATCAGGCATGTTACTTGTATCTGTTTTGCTTTGATCTCTAGCCATGGTCTATTTCTATTCTTTTATTTGGGATAAATTTCTCTTTTCTCATTTTGTTTAAGTCTCTGTGACTCTTTCTGTGTATTTGGAAAGTTAGCTATGTCTCCTGTTCTTGAGGGTAATGGTCATATGAAGATCATGTAATGTCCTGATTTGTGGTGTCCCTTGTTCCCCAAGGCCTGGAGATTTCCAGAGTTTCTCCAATGTGTGCTGCATGTGCTCTGATATTGTGTTCTGGCTTCTTTACCTTTCAGGTCAGTCACCTGCAGAGGCTATCTTTGCCTGTTGAGGACAGTTTTGGTCCTGGGCCTGATGTGGTGCATTTTAAGTAGATGTGTCCTGGTTTCTTTGTGAAATAAGACCTGTCACCACCACCAGCATAACCAAGGCTCTACAAAACTCCTTAATGGGGTGATGTGGTGTGAGCAGGAGTTTGGGCTGGGCTTCAGGGGAAGGAGGCATTGTGTGCTGGACTGAGGCAAGTGTGACTGGGAAGGGCACTTCCACCAGGGCATGAAGGGGTGGGGGAGCTTGGTGTGAACATGTTAGGTAGCAAATGTTAGCGCTGAACTGGTTCCAGGAGATGGCCCTGTACTTATGCTGAGGGGAGGGAGAGGGAAATGGTGCAGGCAATTTCCTTTGCTCCAGGAGGGGTCTCTCCATGAATGCTTTTACTGGGACAAGATCTGAAATGAGCAAATCTCCATTGTGTGCTCCAAGCTCTCTTCAGAATGCTGTTCTGTATTGTTTGCCTGCCTTCTCTTCAAGAGCAGAACCAATGTTTTATGTGCTCTATTCCACCTAAACCCACTGATCTTTAAAACCCCAGGCTTTAAGCCCCACTGGTTACAAGAACTCACAAAATTGACTGTTCTCATTTTCCAGTGCAATTACTGTCTGGTTCCATTTTCCCCATCTGCTCTGCTCTGTGTGTTAGTCTATCTGTCACCCTTCTCCATGTACATGGCTCCCTCCCCACTGCAGTAGTCATAATCTGTTTTATTCTTAAACCCCATCTCCACACTTCCTAACTTCTTTGAGTGGCCTTTTCTCTACTGTTAGTGCTGGAGTTTGCTCTGCCAGTCTTCAGGTCAATTTCTGGAAAATTTGGGATAATTGAATGGTTATCTACTTTTTTGTGTGTGGGACAAGGGGAGCCTAGGATCTTCTCACTCCACTGCCATCTTCCCACAAGTGCTTGTATCTTGATAAATAATGATCTCTTTTGAATCAGAGTCAAAATATTATTTTTGTCACTGTATCCTCTATACCTCCCTGTCAGCAGTTTTTATTTCCTTCTACACTTCTATCCATCTTTCTAGTTCTTTTTTTCATAAATATTGCTGTCAGTCTAGTTTGAAAGTGATTAACATAAAATGTCAAGTTATTTAGGGACATACTAGTTAGCCAAATCTAACAAATTTAGGTAAGCCTCCAGTGTATCTTGGATTTTATTGGGGTGGCTGGTTTTAAGCTTGACTATGCATTCTCATTGCACTAAAGTGTCAACTACATCCCAGGAGGATTTTCTCAGGAAATTGTCATGTAATTTGGCCAGATTTTCTCACATAACTGTGACTTTTTTAAGAAAGAGAACCACGAGGAATAAAATAGAAATGCATCACTGAGTTTCCTCAAAGGCAACATGATATCTTCAAGAGAAAGGAAATACCATCATCAAAATACTAGCAGCCATACATTTATATAGCCCTATCTCCCCAAACCAGGAGACCATGCCTTCCAACAGTTTTATCCAGCTTAAATTTTTATGGTTTTAACATCTAAAGTTTTGTGTAGTTCACTCCAAACTTCTCATTGTGGAAACTGAAAGACCTTATTATTTTGCTTATACTTCAGGGTTATTTTTCTTCATTTAATAAGAAAAAGCTAAGGTTATCCATGATTCCATGTTAAAAATATAAGCACCAAATAGTGTAGGCATTTTTTTTTTCCTTTTAAAAAATTTCCCAATAACCTGTTTTGATTTGGGCCTAGGCCTGATTTGTTGTGAACTTGGTGAAATACCCACTGTTTCCAATAGGATACAATTAGATTCCAAAGTGGTTTGTGTAACAAATATAACACCAATATCACCATCAACATTACATGCAAATAAGGGGTGAAATATTAAGTAAATATTGAGGGGTTAATGTCTAAAAAAACCAATTGATTGCATTTTAAATATATTATTTGGGCTGCCTGGGTGGCTCAGGTGGTTAAGCATCAGTTGGTTGGCTCAGGCCATGATCTCAGAGTCCTGGGACTGAGTCCCACATCAGGCTCTCTGCTCAGCAGGGAGTGTGCTTCTCCCTCTCCCTCTCCTCTGTGCTCACTCTTTCTCTCAAATAAATAAATAAATAAATAAATAAATAAATAAATAAAATATTCAGGGGGAAAGATATTGTTTAATTTTATATGGGTTACACCTATAAACATTCATGAATTGTTATTTTATACAATGAGAATTTAATTGTATTATACTACATGCAAATTGCACAATAGAGAATAAAATGAGCAATAAAAGGAAAACAGTTCTTATATTTATAGTAGTCAAATAGTAATATTACTTCATTCCACTCTTAAAGTTCAAATGGATTTCCTTACTCTATTTAAAATCAAAGATAGTTGATGTGCCACTATTATGAATAGCCCTGGAATGTTGTGTAAGATATATATTGGTGCGTTGCTGAATGTTGGAAGATATAATTATTACCAAATATGGGATGTAAAATTATTTATTCTAGCTCATGCAGCACAAGTACATATGACAAAGCTATCATTTGGTAAATTTTGAAAATAGCTAAGAAATCAATAACAGTATAGAGAAGGAAATAAAAATTTACCTATGAATAACATAAGAACACCTCAATAGTGATATGATCACTTAACTTATCTGCAGATAAGAGAAAGAGAGAAGATATTCAACACTAGAGAGTAAAAACAGATTCAGAACCTCAGAGAATGAGTATATATTAAGAGTGACTGACTAAATTTTGAAATTGGGATTTTCAGGGTTGAGAAAACTGTGGAAAAATTATACATAATCAGAGAGTTAAAGCAGTGTGTTACATAAGCAGTAATACAGCAAAAAAAAAAAAAAAGTCCTGTTTTTAAACATGATAGAAAAAGGGGATGGAGTGTGAAGGGTAAGCCATTCCCAGTCAGAAACAGCTGCTTTCTAGTCACATTGAATGAAAGTGCTGGGCTTCAAGGCAAAGTGGAGTTTAGTTTCATGGATTTTAGTCTGCATAGCTGGAAAAAATTGATAAGAAAAATGCAATATAGTTGATAAGGTGTGCATGTTTATGTGTGTACATGTATTAGACGTTAATACTCAGTTTTGAACATATTCAGGTTACAGTGCAATAATATTGTGAACTAAACTAGATATGTAAATCAGAGATTTGGTAAAGTAAGTGATCTCTTTAGAGAGACAAGTAGAACTGAGAAGGGATAGAGTCACAGGAAAAGAGATTTAAGTAGAGTAAATGGTAGTTAAAATTTAAATAGAAAGAGTGAAATAATAAAATAAATTATCATATCAGCATAAACAGTTGATAACATGAGGGAAAAAAGTAAAAAGATTTTTTAATAGATGATCAGATAATGATTTAATACAAATACTAAAACCTACAGGTGATACAGCTGTGAGTATGGAGATGGATATGAACATATATCCAAGTTAGACCAGCTCAGTTTATGCTTGTTAATTATTAACAACTCTTTGCTTACTCTTGAAAATGTCTGTTTTTGGATGATATTTTTTTTAATTTTTCTTCTTTTTTTTTAATAATAATTTTTATTATGTTATGTTAATCACCATACAGTACATCCTTAGTTTTTGATGTAGTGTTCCATGATTCATTGTTTGCATTTAACACCCAGTGTTCCATGCAATACATGCCCTCCTTAATACCCATCACCAGCCTATCCCAATCCCCCACACCCCTTCCCTCTGAAGCCATCAGTTGGATGATAAATATTAAAAGCCTAGTGGATAGAGATAAAGATATACATATGTAGATAGGTAAACTAATTATATGTATGTGTGCTGTGCATGTGTTCATAATTTTCTATGAATACATAAATATGTGTTCTATATATCAACTGAAAATTATTCTATGAATTCTTCCTATGAATTTATTCTAAAGTGAGCATTGATATATTCTGCTTTAATATTATAATTGCAGCAAAAATGTGCTGTGACATAGAAGCCTTCTGAGTGCTTCTTTGACCTCTATGTTTTTCAGGCTGTAGATCATGGGATTTAACATTGGGGTAATAACTGCATATAGCATGGAGATGAGTCTGTCTCTGGCTGGAGAGTGTTGACTGGAGGAAGGCCGAACATAGGTAAATATTGCTGTGCCATAGAACAGACAGACCACTAGGAGGTGGGAAGCACATGTGGAGAAGGCTTTGTGCTTCCCTTCCACTGACTGGATCTTTAGAATGGTGGATATGATGTAGATGTAAGAGATAAAGGTAATTAGGGAGGCACTTATACCCAGGATGCCTCCTACCACTAAAACAAGCATTTCAGCTACATAAGTGGATGAGCATGAGAGGGCCATCACTGGTGGGATGTCGCAATAGTATTGGTTAACTCGGTTGGACTTGCAAAAAGACAGGCGGAATGTGGACACCGTATGAAGCAGATGGCCACATACCGGTCGTAAGCCATGACAGCGAGAAGGAAGACTTCAGTCCCTGCCAGGGCCACCAAGAAATAAAGCTGAAAAGCACATCCAAGGAAGGAAATGCTTTGCTGCTCAGTCAGGAGGTTCTCCAGCATCTTGGGGACAGTAGCTGATGGGCAGAATATGTCTAAGAGGGATAAATTTACCAAAAAGTAATACATGGGTGTATGGAGCTTTTTCTCAGTCCCAATGACCAAGAGAATGGCCCCATTTCCTACCAAGGTGACCTGATAGATAATGGTAAGGACCACAAACGGAGGGTAGCGCACCTCAGGGAGGTCAGAGAGTCCTATGAGGATAAACTGAGTCATGGTGGTAAGATTGTAAATATCCATCTCCTCTCTCCACAAGGGACTTTCTGAAATAAATGCAACAAACAGACACAGGTTAGACTAAAAAGCCAAGGAGACTAGTGATGAGAAATTCTTTTTTTTTCCCTTGAGTATGTTTTATTTTCAACAAAGAGTGATTTAGTTGTGAATTCCCTCAGAGCTCCAAATGTTCTCTCTCTGAGTGCTTGCAAATGGTTTTAATTACCAACAGCCCATTCAGGCTGGATGACATGGTTTTCCTCTACCAGCCTCCTGGAAGGACTGTGGGAGATTGGGATGCTTCAGGGCTTGTGCCTTCTGGTGGGTTCCCTTATCATTCCTTCATTTTCCTTTTGCTGCTCTGTTCTGTGTGCCAGCCTGATGTTTTCCACCAACAGTGGCTACCCACTTTACACTGCTGAGATGCCTCCCTTCTTGGACAGCTGAGTCCTCTTTTTTTTTTTAATAATAATTTTTATTATGTTATGTTAGTCACCATACAGTAAATCATTAGTTTTTGATGTAACGTTCCATGATTCATTACTAGCATATAACATCCACTGCACCATGTGATATGTGCCCTCCTTAATACCCATTACAGGCCTATCCCAATCCCCCACCCCTCACCCCTCTGAAGCCCTCAGTTTGTTTCCTCCAGTCCATAGTTTCTCGTGATTCATTCCCCCTTATGTTTACCCCCCTTCATTCTTCCCTCTGTCTCCTACCAATCTTCCTTCTTCCATAAATGAGAGAACCCATATGATAATTATCTTGCCCTGCTTGACTTATTTCACTTAGCATATTCTCCTCCAATTCCGTCCATGTTGCTGTAAATGTTGTGAAATTGTTCTTTTTGATGGATTAATAATATTCCATTGCACACATGGTCCACATCTTCTTAATAGAGTCATCTGTTGAAGGGCATCATGGCTCCTTCCACAATTTAGCTATTGTGGACAATGCTGCCATGAACATTGGGGTGCATATGGCCCTTCTCTACACTACGTCTGTATCTTTGGGGTAAATACCCAATAGTACAATTGCTGGATCATAGGGTAGCTCAATTTTTAAATTTTAAGGGACCTCCACACTGTTTTCCAAAGTGTTCATACCAACTAGCATTCCCACCAACAGTGTAAGAGGGATCCCCTTTCTCCCCATCCTTTCCAACATTTATTGTTTCTTGCCTTGTCAATTTTTGCCATTCTAACTGGTGTAAGGTGGTATCTCAATGTGGTTTTGATTTGAATTTCCCTGATGGCTAATGATTTTGAACATTTTTTCATGTATCTGTCAGCCATTTGTATGTCTTCATTGGAAAAGTGTCTGTTCATATCTTCTGCCCATTTTTGATTTGATTATTTGTTTCACATGTATTGAGTTTGAGAAGTTCTTTTTAGATCTTGGATAATTTTATCTGTAGTGTCATTTGCAAATATCTTCTCCCATTCCGTGGACTGCCTCTCAGGGTTTGTTTTTTTTTTTGTTTTGTTTTTGTTTTTGTTTTTCTTTTAATGTTTCCTTGGCCGTGCAGAAGATTTTGTCTTGATGAAGTCCCACAAGTTCATTTTATCTTTTGTTTCTCTTGTCTTTGGAGATGTGTTATGAAAAAAGTTGCTGTGGCCGATATCAAAGAGGTTACAGCCTATGTTCTCCTCTATGATTTTGATGGATTCCTGTCTGACATTGAGGTCTTTCATCCATTTGGAGTTTATCTTTGTGTATGGTGTGAGAGAGAGGTCAAGAACATATAGAGCAATTCAGTAATGTAGCAGGATACAGAATCAATGCTCAGAAATCAGTTGCATTTCTATACATGAACAATGAGACTGAAGAAAGAGAAATTAGGGAATCCATTCCATTTACAATAGCACACAAAATCATACGTTATCTCAGAATTAACTTAACCAGAGATGTCAAGGAACTATACTCTAGAAACTACAAATCACTCTTGAAAGACATTGAAGAAGACACAAAAAGATGGAAAAATATTCCATGCTCATGGATCAGAAGAATAAACATAGTTAAAATGGCTATGCTACCCAGAGCAATCTACACTTTCAATGCCATCCCGATCAAAATACCAAAGACGTTTTTCAAAGAGCTGGAACAAACAGCCCTTAAGTTTGTGTGGAACCAGAAAAGGGACTGAATTGCCAAGGAATTGTTGAAAAGGAAATAAAGAAACCTGGGGGCATCACGTTGCCTGATTTCAGGCTATAGTACAAAGCTGTGATCACAAAGACAGCATGGTGCTGGGGCAAAAACAGAAAAAAGAGACCAATGGAACAGAATCGAGAATGCATAAATGGACACTCAGATCTATGGGCAACTAATCTTTGACAAAGCAGGAAAAAACATCCAGTGGAAAAAAGACAGTCTCTTCAATAAATGGTGCTGGGAAAATTGGACAGCTATATGCAAAAGAATAGTGATGAGAAATTCTTGGGAAAAAATTGGTATGTGGTTGGTAAATTCTGTTGTTATAATAGAGACTTAATTTATTAAAACAACTGTGAAAAACATTTCCTGTATTCATGTTTCTTGAAATAGTCATCCTCAGTTCTTTATAAAGAAGCAGATTTCTGAGAACAAAGGAGACATTTAAAAATTTACATTCTCAGTAAAATACTTGTGGATCTTTCATCAGTGTTTGGGATTTCACAGTTCAGTGAACATTGATGGTGTGTTTCTCACACCTATTCAGGCATTGACATTATTTTGTCTTCTATTATCTAAATGTGTACAATTGTATGCACTAGCTAAAATCTAAGCAACTCAAAGGTGGAAGCTGTGCATTTTACCTGATATACAATTTTAATAATTGTTAGCAACTAACAGATATATAGTATATTTGTCTAAATAATTATTCAGTAAAAGAATGGATGGTGTGTCTCCTGTACTGACGAAGTGTGTCTGATAAGAAATAAATGTTGGGGGCGCCTGGGTAGCGCAGTCGTTAAAGCGTCTGCCTTCGGCTCAGGGCGTGATCCTGGCGTTCCAGGATCGAGTCCCACATCAGGCTCCTCCACTGGGAGCCTGCTTCTTCCTCTCCCACTCCCCCTGCTGTGTTCCCTCTCTCACTGGCTGTCTCT
>NW_024426663.1:86480795-86586052 GCF_017311325.1 Ursus maritimus
ATATATATATATAAAGAACTATGGGGTTTAAATATATATATATAATATTATATAATACATTATTTGGTGATAAATATTAATTATAATTATGTAATTTTTTATCTTCCTGGCCATACTAACTCTATTTTAATTGCATTTGGGTGCATATTAGTAGTCAACCTAATTATGTTTAAGGCTATTTACAAAAGTAACTTTAATTAAAACTCTACAAATCAATACCTTTGTGGATTTTTTGTCATTTTGAAACTATTTTCTTTTTTTAATGTCATGTGTGATGGTAAAGAGAAGATAATTCAAAAATAAAATTTTTAAAGACACATTTGATGGCCTTCCATCTCCATATATTTTGTCTAATGGAAACTGTTAATTAGCTTTACTCAGAGAAAATGTACAGTGTATATAACACAGATTATACATAAATATTTACTTAAATAGAATTAAATTATTTTGACACTTTTTTCAATGCAATAAAGATCTGTGAAACTACTTGGGAAAAATGTTCACTCCTTCCTCAAGCAGCATCAGTTTTGTACCATGCTTGGGAGTAAAAAACAAAGCAAAACTCACATTAATGACATTAAAATCATAAAATCATAAAATTACTCTAATAACCAGGAAGCCCTTGAATATCATCTAATTAGAAGATATTTAATGAGTGAATTAAAAATATTGAAGCAAAAAGCATATATCATGTCAGTTCTCAAATTCTCAAACTTTCAAGATTTTACAAAACTGCTCAATTTCAATTTGTCTACATCTTTATATATTTATTTTCTGAAAATGTTATAGTGAATTCAAATTTAAAAGGAACTTTCTACTATAAGAAAATTAATCTTTAGAGACAATAAACATTAAATTCTATGTTAAATACTTATTTTTCTTTTTACCCACATTTGCTAATTTGACCCATTTTTTGCAGCAAGGATTATGAGAAATAAGTAAAAAGCATCCTAATGGACCCATAAGCTAGTTATATATTGGGTTCCATAATCAGTATGTATCCTTCATAACATAATGCATATTCCCTACAATTTGTAGTTTTTTAAGTTTTTAAATCAAACTTATTGTCTTGGCATATAGAATATAGAATTTGTTATTTGGGGAAGGGACTTTTATTTACCCTCCTTTTGAAATCAAACATAGTTAAAGTTTATATATTTGCCATTTAATTAGAAAAAGGAGAGGAATATTTTTGTTAATAATATATTGCTGAGAAGGAAGTTCTATAACCTTCCTTATTAGTCCAGAAAATTGATACCACTTATACTAGAGAATCTGAGACATTCTTGTGAAATACAATGTCTTACCTGATTTTGAGATTGGTATAAATGTAAGCATGTAAGTATATTGAATAATATATGGAAATCAGGTTTTTTGTTTTTGTTTTTCAGTCATAGACAACCAAATGTATAATTAGAATTGTGACAAGGGGTTTGTGGCTAACATTACCTTTCTCTTGGATATTACCAAGAAGTCAAGCAGTCTCATTATTTATGAGACTTACCATATGCATGGGGTGAAATCCAAATGTACCATAAATGAAGCTGGTTTCTTTAGCAAATAGTTACGTCAAATTTCCACTACATAAAGGAAAAGAACATCCCTCAATTAAACAAAAATAATCATCAATAAATCTTAGGTCTTGAAATTATTCAAAATTTATCATGTATTTAATAAATCAATATCAAAGAAAATTATATTTAACATTTTAAAAAGCAGGAGGATGTTTTACATTAAAACTGTATTGTTAAAAAAGTTCTATAGGCCTTTTAACTCAATGATTGATGGCTAATAAATTGAAGGAATCAGCGATTACCTTCTAAAATTTAATCTTTTCCAAAATTTAATCTTTCCACCAGCTTTGTAACATCCTTCTTGTCTGTTAGGTCTCATGGATCCAATTTTCTAGGGAACATACACTCATGTCAATGGGTCAGAAGAATTCTTTAAATACATCAACATTCTACTGACAGAGGCTTGAGATACACAGTTGGGTGAGCATGCACAATTTTTAATGCTGAAATTAAAATATATTAAGCATTTATTTAAATATGCATGCTATAATATTTAAAATACCTCAATTTATCTTACTGATTTAGTATTTAGTTTTTTTCAAAGTCATGTTCTAAATTAGTGGTTCTTTTTTATTATATTATGTTAGTCACCATACAGTACATCCCTAGTTTTCGATGTAAAGATCCATGATTCATTACTTGCCCCAATGTTCGTAGCAGCATTGTCCACAATACCTGAATCGTGGAAGGAGCCGAGATGCCCTTCAACAGATGACTGGATTAATATTTAGTTTTAACTAGTTTCCTAAATGTATATGTTTTACATCATATTAACATCTCCACAATCATCCAATTATTTATTTTAGTTTCAAAAGTGCAGACTTTGAGACACAATTTTCTTTTCTTATTTTTAGTTTACCATTTTTTATAATAATATTTGTTTATTATATTATGTTAGTCACCATACAGTACATCCCTGGTTTTTGATGTACAGTTCGATGATTCATTAGTTGCGTATAACACCCAGTGCACCATGCGATACGTACCCTCCTTACTACCCATCACCAACCTATCCCATTCCCCCACGCCCCTCCCCTCTGAAGCACTCAGTTTGACATACAATTTTCTTTTCAAGACCCAGAGTACTCATTATCAATAAAAGTATTCAACAAAGAGAAACCAAAATGATCTAGCTAACAACAATAAAAAAGCATCAATAATTAAAAGCAAACTTGTCACACATATATAGGGTGTTTGTTGCAATTTATTCTATAGTTGATATGATGCTCACTTGTCCCTTAGGGGAAAAGTAAATAATGACTCTAGAGAGAATATTCTGCTCTTCATAAATCTAAATTGCCATTTACTACTAATAATAGGAGCCTACCTGTATTCTAGTTAGTCAATTTAGTGGAAGTGGAAAATTAAAGCTTAAATTATAAAGAGTAAAAATCTTTGTTTTGTAATTGTCTAAAGTAAGACTGTGCATTCACAGTGGGAGAAGGCCATATAAATGTTAATTGTGACAGTTCATTTTTCTATAAGTTTGTAATTTTTCCAAAGAAAATATTGGGATAAAATATCAAACATGAATTTATTTATTTATTTATTTATTTATTTATTTATTTATTTATTTATTGTTAGTCACCATACAGTATAGCATTAGTTTTTGATGTAGTGTTCCATGATTCATTGTTTGCATATAACACCCAGTGCTCCATGCAATATGTGCCCTCCTTTATAGCCATCACCAGCCTATTCCATTCCCCCACCCCCTCCCCTCTGAAGCCCTCAGTTTGTTTCCCAGAGTCCATAGTCTCTCATGGTTCATGCCCCCTTCTGTTTACTCCCCCTTCATTCTTCACTTCCTTCTCCTACTGATCGCCCTGCTATTCCTTATGTTCCATAGATGAGTGAAACCAAATTATAATTGTCATTCTCTGCTTGACTTATTTCACTTAGAATAATCTCTTCCAGTCACATCCATGTTGCTGCAAATGATGGGTAATCGTTCTTTCTGATAATTGAGTAATATTCCATTGTATATATGGACCACATATTCTTAATCCATTCATCTGTTGAAGGGCATCTCATCTCCTTCCACAATTTAGCTATTGTGGACAATGCTGCTATGAGCATTGGGGTGCATATGGCCCTTCTCTTCAGTACGTCTGCATCTGTTGGATAAATACCCAGTAGTGCATTGCAGGGTCATAGGGCAGCTCTTATTTCTCTTTTAGAAGGACCTTCACACTGTTTTCCAAAGTGGCTGTACCAACTTGCATTCCCACCAACAGTGGAAGAGGGTTCCACTTTCTCCACATTCTCTCCAACATTTGTTGTTTCTTGCCTTGTCATTTTTGCCATTCTAACTGGCTTGAGGTGGTATCTCAATGTGGTTTTGATTTGAATTTCCCTGATGGCTAATGATGTTGAACAATTTTTCATGTGTCTGTTACCATTCATATGTCTTCATTGGAAAAGTGTCTATTCATACCTTCTCCCCATTTTTTGATCTGATTATTTGTTTCTCGTGTATTGAATTTGAGAAGTTCTTTGTAGATCTTGGATACCAGGCTTTTATCTGTAGTGTCATTTGCAAATATCTTCTCCCATTCCGTAGTCTGCCTGTTAGGTTTTTTGACTGTTTCATTGGCTGTGCTGAGGCTTTTTATCTTGACGAAGTCCCGCAAGTTAATTTTTTTTCTTTTGTTTCACTAGCCTTTGGAGCTGTGTCATGAAAAATGTTGCTATGGCTGAAGTCAAAGTGGTTACAGCCTATGTTCTTCTCTATAATTTTGATGGTTTCCTGTCTCACATCGAGGTCTTTCATTCATTTGGAGTTTATTTTTGTGTATGGTGTGACGGAGTAGTCAAGGTTCATTCTTTTGCATGTAGCTGTCCAATTTCCCAGCAGCATTTATTGAAGAGACTGTCTTTTTTCCACCGGATGTTTTTCCCTGCTTTGTCAAAGATTAGTTGCCCATAGACCTTAGTGTCTTTTTCTGGGTTCTCTAATCTGTTCCATTGGTCTCTTTTTTTCTTTTTTTTTGCTCCAGGACCATGCTGTCTTTGTGATTACAGCTTTGTACTATAGCTTGAAATCAGGCAACGTGATGCCCCCAGGTTTCTTTTTCCTTTTCAACAATTCCTTGGCAATTCAGCCCCTTTTCTGGTTCCACACAAATTTAAGGGCTGTTTGTTCCAGCTCTTTGTAAAATGTAATTGGTATTTTGATCAGGATGGCATTGAAAGTGTAGATTGCTCTGGGTAGCATTGACATTTTACCTATGTGTATTCTTCTGAGACATGAGCATGGAATGTTTTTCCATCTTCTTGTCTTTTTCAATATCTTTCAAGAGTGATCTAGTTTCTAGAATATAGATCTTTTACCTCTCTGGTTAAGTTAATTCTGAGATATCATATGATTTTGGGTGCTATTGTAAATGGAATTGATTCCCTAATTTTTCTTTCTTCAGTTTCATTGTTTGTGTATAGAAATGCAACTGATTTCTGAGCACAGTTTGTATCCTGCCACATTACTGAACTGTTGTATGAGTTCTAGTAATTTGGGGGTGGAGTCTTTTCAGTTTTCCATATAAAGTATCTTGCCATCTGCGATGAGAGACATTTTGTCTTCTTCTTTGCTGATGTGAAAACCTTTTATCCCTTTTTGTTTTCTGATTGCTGTTGCAAGGACTTCTAGTACTATGTTGAATGATAATGGTGAGAGTACGCGACTTTGTTGTGTTCCTGATCTTAAGGGAAAGCCTTTCAGGTTTTTCCCATTGCGAATGATATTCGCTGTAGGCTTTTCATAGACCAGTTTTTATGAAATTGAGGAATGTATCCTCTATATCTACACTCTGAAGGGTTTTAATCAAGAAAGGATGGTGTATTTTGTCAAATGCTTTTTCTGAATCTATTGAGAGGATCATATGGTTCTTGACTCTCTTCTTCTTGATGTGATCTATCACACTGATTGATTTGCGAATGTTGAACCACTTGTATCCCAGGGATGAATCCCACTTGGTCTTGATGGATAATCCTTTTAATGTACTGTTGGATCCTATTAGCTAGGATCTTGTTGACAATTTTGGCATCCATATTCATCAGGGTTATCAGTCTGTAACTCTCCGTTTTGATAGGGTTTGGTTTGGGGATCAAGGTAATACTGGCCTTGTAAAATGAGTTTAGTAGTTTTCCTTCTGTTTCTATTTTTTGAAACAGCTTCAGTAGAAAAGGTATTATTTCTTCTTTGAATGTTTGGTAGAATTCCCCAGGGAATCTGTCAGGCCCTGCACTCTTGTTTTTGGGGAGGTTTACAATCACTTCTTCAATCTCTTCATAATTAATCAGTCTGTTTAAATAATCAATTTCTTCCTGTTTCAGTCTTGGTAGTTTAAAGGTTTCTAGGAAGGCATCCATTTCTTCCAATTTTTTAATTTATTTGCATAAAGTTGTTGATAAAAGTTCTAATAATCCTTCCTTCTTCATTGGTGTTGGTTGTGATCTTTCCCCTTTCCTTCCTATTTTTATTAATTTGGGTATTTTCTCTATTCTTTTGAATAAGCCTGGCCAGTGGCTTATCGATCTTATTCATTCTTTCAAAGAACCAGCTTCTAGTTTTGCAAAGTGGTTGATTATTGTATTTGTTGGAAACTGTGATTCCCTGAATCAAGGAAACCCCCTCAAAAATGTTGCTTAAGCAAAATCACACTTTTTAATTTTATTTTTCTTTCCACACTAAAGAAATGCAGACATCAAATCCTATCTCCAACATCCCCATGAACATGGGCTCCCTTAGGCTTCTCTTCAGCTTTCTATGCATATAGATCTTAAGGGACCAAAGGAGCATGGCAGCTCCATCCAACCATCCATACACGTGGTTCTGAATCATTGCATGACTGTCCTGATGCCTAGAAAGAGTGGGGTGGGTGGAAGCAAGCAGGGCTGAACCACTTAAAATGCCCTTCTTAAAGCAGTTTTAAAAATTCTAGTTACTCTAAACTTGAAAGTGTTGAGTTATCTGACTACTCTCAGATTCCAGGGAGTCCTGGGCATGCTGTTTTTATTTCAGTCACCTCTTAGATAAGCAACTAGCAATTTAGATGACAGCATATACTCTGAGGTCTTATTTTGTTTAATTATGTGTACAAAATAGGATGCCATTTTGTGCAAATGTATTCATAATTTAATATTGCTAGGATCTAGGGCTTCCAGAATGGAGGAATGGGAAAAGTGAATCAAAATATGAATCCGGTGGGAAATCAGGAATCACTAGTATAAATTCATGATATAATTTCTGCTAAAATGTTATGGAAGCAATGAAGCCTCAGTTGCAATAACCAAATGGAGGGATTCTCAATACAAATTGTGCTTTCTTTCCTTTCCATTCACAGGTTTTAATTTCACAGGAAACATTTTGCAGTACTACTCCATCCTTTCCCAGAGACCACAACTTGACACACAAATAAATAAAAACAGTAAGGGCTCAATATGGAACAGAAGTAGGAAGATTGGTAGGAGAAGAAAGGGAAGAAGAAGGGGGGTAAACAGAAGGGAGAATGAACTATGATAGACTATGGACTATGAGAAACAAACTGAGGGCCTCAGAGGGGAGGGGGGTGGGGGAATGGGATAGACCGGTGATGGGTAGTAAGGAGGGCACGTATTGCATGGTGCACTGGGTGTTATACGTAACTAATGAATCATCGAGCCTTACATCGGAAACCGGGGATGTACTGTATGGTGATTAACATAATATAATAAATATCATTAAAAAATTTTTCAACTGTATGTATTTTTTTCTGATGAATAAGCTGTGACAAAGTATTAAAAATTGGGGAACCAGAGTGAAGGTTATTTGAGAGTTCTTTGTAATATCCTTGCAACTGTTTTGTAAGCTTGGATTTATTTTATTTTTTTATTATTTTTATAATAATTTTTTATTATATTATGTTAGTCACCATACAGTACTAACCTAGTTTTTGATGTAAAGTTCCAGGATTCATTACTTGCGTATAACACCCAGTGCACCATGCAATACATTCCCTACTTAATACCCATCACCGGCCTATCCCATTCCCCCACCTTCCTCCACTCTGAAGCCCTCAGTTTGTTTCCCAGAGTCCATAGTCTCTCATGGTTCATTCCCCCTTCTGTTTACCCCCCTTCTTCTTCCCTTTCTTCTCCTACCGATCTTTCTACTTCTTCTGTTCCATAAATGAGTGAAACCATGTGATAATTGGATTTATTTAAAAAAAATAGGATATATTAGAGTAAAAACAAGCTTATAACAAAGAAACCATGTACATTTTGCAATACTTACAAAATAAATTTTCAAGTCATATTTAATATCAAATTAAAATGCTCATAATTTAATGAAGTAAGTAAAATTTTAATGGAAAGTTTTGAGACCTATTTATCCAACATACTAAAATTCTGTATCTCCTAACACAAACTACTCATCTAATTTTTATTCTGAAATTTGCTTCCCTCGGGCAAAAACAAATTTGTATCATATTCATGAAAAAGTCAATATATTCAGAAATATCAGCATATGTCTCGATGTGTAAATTGATTGCTTAAAAGGCTTATTTAATTTTCTACGTTAAAATTTATACAATTAAATCTCCATGGTAGATATACTAAGTTTTATTAATGAATTTTTTTGGGAAAAAAGCATAGTAGCCAAATGAAATTTTGGTAATTATATCTCTAGTAGCCAAAATTACTTTGAACAGAACCAGCTAAAAGTGTTTAACTAATGGTAGTAAGATCCATTACATGACAAAGCAAACACACAAACAAAAACAGTGTCACTTCCAAATTCTTATAACTACATCTTTAAAAATGATTTGTTTTGTAACTTTACAATGATGGTGCTTAACAGATGATCAAAAAGTTTATTTTGCTTTCTATGTTAGATGGCAAGCCTACAGCAAGGATTCGCAACGCATAATGCACATCTGATTCACCAAGTGAATTGACTAAATGAACATCCTTGAACTACAATCAGAGACCCATTGAGTCAGTAATTAATAATATTTGACAGAACTCTTCATGTTCAGCCAAGTGCTCAAATTATTAGTAGCAATTATAAAGTGATAACCAGAAGCTTATAGTTTATTCCTAAGGGAATTAAGGAAATATTTAAGTACTTTATTATTATTCTAGTAGGACTCTGAACGACATCCTCTGTGAGGTATTACCCAAAGTTTTCTGGGAATTGAACAATTCTGTCTATAGTGAATACCAGTGATTACAATACAAGAGTTCTTAAGAGATACTCCATAAGGCTTTTCAGAAAACATTTAAGAGTTTCTTCTTTTGGGAATTCAAAGTTATTAGTCACACAGCTTAAAAATAATTTGTTGTGGAGACTGACTACAGAATGATCAAATGACGTCAAATTTGAAATAAAGGACAAATGACTTTCCTGGTTGTGTTTAGTATTCATCCTTCCACACTAAGAAAGTGTCACATCTCAGTAAAATTTTAGTCCTTCAACAGAGGACTAGAAAAACTGTTATGTTATAATGACAGAGACTTACCAAAGGAATATAATTTTGTATTAATTTCAGGCACAGAAACTGGTAAGCTAAAGTTTTCTTTATTGGTGGGGGGGTATTCCCACTCTGAGGAGTACTTTTGAGAATTATCTGATAAGTAATCCTTTGTCCAAGCTGTTGAAGAATTGATTTATGTTAAGGTATGAATCTCAACTTTCTATTGGTAAAATATTAAATATTGTTTTTATTTTTTTTTAATTTTTAATTTTAATTTTAATTTTTTGATGTAAAGTTTGATGATTCATTAGTTGCGTATAACACCCAGTGCACCATGCAATACGTGCCCTCCTTACTACCCATCACCAGCCTATCCCATTCCCCCATTCCCCTCCCCTCTGAGGCCCTCAGTTTGCTTCTCTGAGTCCATAGTCTCTCATGCTTCATTATGGTTTCTCTCATCTATGGACCATAAGAACTAGGAAGATCAGTAGGAGAAGAAAGGGATAAAGAAAGGGGGGGTAATCAGAAGAGGGAATAAATATTGTTTTTAAAACAACAGCCAAATATTGCACATATTAAAATAATTTAGGGCAGACACCAAAAACAATGAAATTCAACAACCAATTTACCCACACTTCTCTTTTTGTCCTGTTCTGTATTTCTCTAGACTGATAATTGGAATAAGCTGATCAATGTCTTCAAAATTATTTTATTGCTCTCCTATGCAATCTTCAATTTCACCACATACAGCTTCTGCACATACAATTCAGAGGTCAACTGCCTTTACTTTCTTGTGTTATCTGTGCTTCCTAAAGTGTTCCCTCCACTGGTTCTTGTCCCATGATCTCCTTCTCTTCATTTAGGCTTTAGGTTCTAGGAAACCCTGAAAGAAAGCTCTTCCCAACCTGCAATCTTAAGCAGACACCTGGATAATTTTTAAGATAATACTCTTTAAAAAATTTTTAATGACACTCAACAGCATTTGACACTTTCCATCATTTAAGGTTTATTTATATCTCATTGTGTGCCTCCTCACATTGACAGAAAGCTCCTGGAAAACAATCTTTTTTCTTTTTTTTTAATCTCTGCCATCAACTTTGGTGTCATTAATGAAACACTTCTTGATCTTTTCAATGAAAAATAAATAATTAAATAAATAATTAAACAAGAGCATCTAATAATCTAGGGAAATATTTGAACTTTGAGAGAAGATATCTGACAGAGTTACAAAATAAATTGTAGACAACATCATATGAAGAAGAAAACCTATTTAGTCAGACAGTAAGAATGGAGAGAACATTTTAATGTGACTCAAAGTAAATTTTATTAAAAATTCACTGTTTTTTATTTCTCTTTGCCTATTCGTTCATTTTTTTTAATTCCACATATGAGTGAAATCATGTGGTATTTTTCTTTCTCTGACTGACTTATTTTGCTCAACATAATACCCTCTGGCTCCATCCACATCATTGTATATGGCAAGATTTCATTCTTTTTGATGGCTGAATAATACTCTAATATAAGAGAGAGAGATTATACATATTCATATAATATATTTTACATATTCATATTATATATGTATATATTATACATAACATATATATTATGTTTTGGTGTCTGCACTAATGTAAATAATATGTATGGACATAAAAGTATATGTGCATATGTATCACATCTTTTTCCATTCATCAGTCAAAGGACACTTGGTCTGTTTCCATGATTTAGTTATTGTAGATAATGCTGCTCTAAACATTGAATAGCATTCATCTCTTTAGATTAGTATTTTTGTATTCCTTGGGTAAATACCTAGCAGTAATATTTCTGGATCATAAGGTATTTCTATTTTAAAATTTCTGAGGAACTGCTATACTGTTTTCCAAAGTGGCTGCACCAGTTTGCATTCCCACCAATAGTGCCAGAGGATTCCCCTTTCTCTGCATCCTCACAACACCTGTTGGTTCTTGTGTAGGTGACTTTAGTCATTCTGACTCGGGTGAGATGATATCTCATTAGGCGATGGGGATTAAAGAGTGCATTTGTTGTGATGAGCACCCGATGTTGTATGGAAGTGTTGAATCACTATCTTGCACACTTGGAACTAATATTACACTATATGTTAAGAAACTGGAATTTAAATAAAACTTTAGAGAAAAATATCAAAATTCAACTACTAGAAAGACCCCACAATAACACAGTAACATGGTTTTCTATACATATGTGCATTCAATGGAAATGAAGTTTTGCTACACAATTTATTTCCCTCATACGTGAGTGAAACATTCAACATATGTGAATTGCGTGACCTCAAGATAACACAAACATTGAACAAATGATCCTTATTTTTATTCCTTTGTTTATGTCCATAAGTTAGAAAAAAGCTAGCTGCTTTTGCTGGTATATTTAATACATTGTAAATGTGAAGTCAGTATCATCACCAACAAATGAGAATTGATAATTTGTTCATTAGATTATTAGTAATACTAACACTTTATGAAGACATAATCTGCATTGTTTTACAGAAATCAGAAGAATTTATCATTATGCATGACACAATAATAATCTGATGTAAATTCCTAACGTGTTGGAAAACTGTCCATACTTTTTCAATTTATACACATCTGATAGTAAGTTAAAGTTGAAGTTACAGGATCTTATGTAATTCATATGAAGATTAATTGAGTTCACATACTACTTATAGAATCCCTTTACCTTAAATAAAGATTGAGCTACGGAAGAAGTATTAAGATAGATACATGGCCCTTTTCCATTTAAATAATTTGACTAACAGAGTATAAATAAATAAATAAAGTACTTAGAACAAATACAAAAATATTTTTAAAAACCCAAAATAATTATGTATAAAAACATTGTTCTTAGATGTGTAAATTTATTTTATTTTTATTATTATTTTTTAAATTATTTGGTATTTCTCCTTATGCTGACAGGCATTGAAAAGACTCAAGCATGACCAATGTCACCTTGGTGGCAGGATTTCTCCTTGTGGGGTTTTCTGACATCCAAGAGCTTCAGATAGTATATGGGGTGCTCTTCCTGGTGATTTATCTGGCTATCCTAATGAGTAATCTTCTCATCATTATTCTCACTACCCTAGACCTGCAGCTACAAACACCAATGTACTTTTTCCTGAAAAACTTGTCTTTCCTGGATGTCTTCCTTGTGTCTGTCCCAGTCCCCAATTTCATTGTCAACAGCCTAACCAACAGCAATTTCATTTCCACTTTAGGATGTGCCTTCCAGCTACTTTTAATCATTTCCTTCTCAGCAGGTGAGGTATTTGTCCTCACTGCCATGTCCTATGACCGCTATGTAGCCATATGTTGTCCCCTGCACTATGAGGTCATCATGAATGGTGGTGCCTGTGTACTGATGGCAGGTTTTTCCTGGGCCATTGGAGGACTCTTAGGAGCTTTGTACACTGCTGGCATATTTTTTATGCCATTCTGTGGCTCCAATGTGATCCCACAGTTTTTCTGTGATGTTTCCTCATTGTTAAGGATTTCCTGCTCTGAAACAATCCTGGTAGTTTACACAATTATTGGAGTAGCCATGTGTTTAGGGATGTCGTGTTTCATCTGCATTCTTATCTCTTATGTTTATATTTTCTCCACTGTGCTGAAAATTCCAACCACAAAAGGCCAGTCAAAAGCTTTCTCCACATGTTTTCCCCATCTCATTGTTTTTACTCTTTTCATTATAACTGCTTGTTCTCTTTATCTCAAACCATCCTCAAATCCACCCACAGTTATTGACAGGCTGCTTTCTGTAATCTACACTGTGGTACCTCCAATAGTCAACCCTGTAATCTACAGCCTGAGGAACAAGGACATGAAACGGGCTCTTATGAGATTGGTGCACAAAACCTGTGGCCAAGAGTCACATTCCCTTTAACACTGTCTAACGTCAGTTCTCTAGTGCCTTACTGATCACAGTAGACTTTCTCATCAGTTACCTCATTCTACACTGCAAGACTTAAGATGAAAAAGGTAATGTACTCACATACACCTAAGGAAATAAATGCTCAAGTGCTGAATTGACTGATTCCAAGGTTGGATAATAGCATTATACCCAGCTAACAGATAGGTGTCATGTTTCTCATTCAGAGATCTTCTATGACAAAGAATCTCTCCATTTGTGGTATAACTTTCTGGGAAAAAACTGCTCCTGTTTTTTGCAGGTTTGTAAATTTGGTCATTGAATAATTCATTTTCTCTCTTTTATTCCCTGGAAATTAAAAAAAAATGAGGTACTTCAATAGGTATACTACCATAAAAACCATGTGAGCTACCATGATAAAATTTACACAACACTTTCCCAAAGGATCAGACTGTCTAATGCTGAATCAGAACAAAAAGTGAACAAAAATAATATAGTAGGCTAAGGGGCATTCTACATCTACAGATGTGCCTACATCTGTAAGCAATACTCAGGAGAGACACCTAAAACAGTCACAGAATCCTGGAGGGAAATGCATCCCAGCACAGTTCCTAAAGATAAGTAGTGGTCAACTGGGTAAACAGTATGTCCAGAGAGAAATCAGACAGAGGTCTGGAATTATAAAACATGAGCGTCTGCATGTCTACCTGTTTTTACCTCCATTTGTGTCAGAGTGAAATTTTGTAAAATTTGTTCAGAAAAGCTATGAAATATGTTACAATTATAGAAGAAGTAGCCAAATTTGGGATGAACCTTCTTTGGCTTATTCTCTGGAGCCTACAATGTTCACATTTAAAAAAAAACCACTAGATTTTTTTTCCTTTCTTTTTATATAAATCTCCCTTGGGATGCTAGGTTTTATCAAAGTAACTTTTTTTGTCTCTGTATTGACTTATTTTAATATTTAATTATTTGAAAGGAATACAATTCCTTAGATATTTTCAACCATGTTCTGTTCTTTTTAAACCATGATATTGTTTTATTGTCACTTGGTTTAAATAGCTGGTATTGTTTCTCAGTCACATGTGATCTTATTTAATCATGTACCCAAATATTCTTTAACAACTTCGGATTTTTACGTTAGTAATAACAAATTGTAAAAGTAAATAAATGAGTGTGATAAAAGAAAACTTTTACATCTCTTACACATAAATTTATCATTGTTTTCCCATAGGATCCATACAAAAGACCCCAATTTTTAAATTATTTTCCATTAAAGAAAGAGATATGCTGAAGTTCATTATATTTGTTTGATGTGTACATTTTTACCAATGCACCAGTTTGCATTCCCACCAACAGAGCTTGAGGGTTCTTTCTCTCCAAATCCTCACTAATACTTATTATTTGTTTTTCTTTTTTTGTTTTTTTTAAGCAATTTTAATAGGTATGAAGTGATATGTCATTATAGTTTTGATTTGCATTTCCCTGGTAATGAGTGAAATTGAGCATCTCTTTATGGGTCTCTTGACCATCTGGATATCTTCTTTGGAAAAAAGTCTGTTCATGTCTTCCACTTATTTTTAAATTGTTTTGTTTGGTGTTGAGTTGCATCGGTTCTTTATCTATTTTGCAGTATCCTTTTATCAGATATGTCATTTGCAAATACCTTCTCCCCAATCAGTAGTTTGACTTTTGCTTTTGTTGATTGTTTCCTTTTCTTTGCAGAAGCTTTTTACTTTTCTGTCGTCCCAGTAGTTTATTTTTACTTTTGTTTCCCTTGCCTCAAGAGACTTACCTAGAAAAATGTTGCTATAGTCAAGGTCACAAACGTTACTTCCAGGATTCTCTTCTATTTTCTTTTTCTTGCATGATTTCAGGTAACACATTTAAGTTTTTAATCCGTTTGAACTTATTTTTGTGTATGACATAAAGAAGTGGTCCAGTTTCATTCCTTTGCATATAGCTGTCTAGTTTTCCCAAAACCATTTGTTGAAGAGACTGGCTTTTTCTCATTGTGTGTTCTTTCCTCCCTTATCTATTATGACCATATAGCTGTGGGTTTATTTCTGGGTTTTCTCTTCTGTTCCAATGATCTATATGTCTTTTTTTTTTTGTACCAGTACCATACTGTTTTGATTGATACAACTTTGTAATATAAATTGAAATCTGAAATTGTGATGCTTCCAGCTTTTCTTTTCTTTTCTTTTTAAGATTGCTTTGGCTATTCAGATTTGTTGTTGTTGTTGTTGCTGTGTTCCATAAACATTTTAAGAGTGTTTGTTCTAGTTCTGTGAGAAAAGGCTGTAGGTATTTTGACAGGGATTGCATTACATCGGAGGTTGCTTTGGGTAGTGTAAAAAATTAAGAATTTTTTGTTTTTCCAACCAATGAGATATTCCAACAAATGGAATATCTTTCCATTTCTATGTGTTTTCTTCCATTTCTTTCATCAGTGTTTTATAGTTTTCAGATTACATGTCTTTCACCTCTTCTCTTATGTTTATTTCTAGATATTTCATTGCTTTGGTGCAGTTGTAAAAATATACACTATTGGGACTTCATCAAATTGAAAAGCTTCTGCACAGCAATGGAAATAATCAACAAAACTAAAAGGCAGCCTTCATAATGGGAATAGATATTTGCAACTGACATACTTGATAAAGGGTTAGTATCCAAAATATATAAAGAACCTAACAATTCAACCCCCCCCAAAAAAAAAACATTTAGTCTAGTTAAAACTAGGATTGTTTCCTTAATTTCAGTTTCTCATCCTTCATTATTAGTGTATGAGACTGCAACAGATTTATTTACATTGACTTTGTATCCTGTGATTTTACTTAATTCATGCATCAGTTCTAACAAGCTTTTTGGTGCAGTCTTTAGCGTTTTCTGTGTATATATTATGTCATCTGCAAATAGTGAAAATTTTAATTCTTCCTTATGAATTTATTTTGTTTTGGTCTTATTTCCATGGCTAGCATTTCCAGTACTATGTTAAATAAAGGTGGTGAAATTACACATCTTTGTCTTGTTCCTGATCCTAGGGAATGTTCTCATGTTGTTGTTGGTGGTGTTGTTATTGTTGTTTTGTGTATGTATATTTTGTTCACTGTGAGGTTTTTCATGTAAGTCCTTTAATATGTTGAGATATGTTTCTTTAAGCTTACTTTATTGAAGGTTTTTATCATAAATGGAGTAATCTTGGCAAATGCCTTTTCTTCATCTATTGAAATGATTATATTGTTTTTATCCTTTATCTTATTGAAGTGATACATCATGTTGAATGATTTGCAAAAATTCCACCACCCTAGCTCCCTGGGAATAAATCCCCCATGATTATGGTGAAGATATTTTAATCTTTTTAAATCATATTGCTAGTATTTTGTTGAAGATTTTTGCATGTATGTTCATTATACTTATTGCCCTGTGGTTCTCTTTTTTGTGTTGTCTATCCTGTGTTGATATTGAGGTAATGTTGGACCCATAGAATCAATTTGGTAGTTTTCCTTTCTCCTCTTTGTTTTGGAATAGTTTGGAAAGAATGTGCATTAATTCTTTATTAAACGTTTGGTAGAATTTGCCCATGAAGCTATCTGGTCCAGGACTTTTGTTTGTCCAGAGTCTTGTGAGGTTTTTTAGTTTGCTTGTTTTGCTGTTATTGTTGTTTGTTTTGTTTTTGTTTTGATTACTGATTCAATTACTTGCTATTAATTGGTCCGCTCATTTTTAAAAATTTCTTCCTGCTTGAATTTTGTTAGTTTTGGTATGTTCCTACAAATTTATCCATTTTTTCTATGTTGCCCAATTTTTGGCATATAATTTTTCTTAATATTCTCTTATGATTGTTTTTATTTCTGTGGTGATGTATTTTAATTCTCCACTATCATTTGCAATGATTTTTTTCCTTCGAGTTTTCTCTACCTCTTCCTCTCTCTTTGTTCTTTGTTGTTGTTTTGTCATCAGTGAATCTGGCTAGAGTTTTACCAATTTTGCCAGTCTTTTCAAAGAACAAGCTCCTGGTTTCATTTAATTTGTCTACAGTCTTTTTTGTTTTGTTTTTATTTCATTTTTTTCCTTTTTATTTTCTATATCATTTATTCTTGGTCTAATCTTTATTTTTACCTTCCACTAGTTTTGAGTTTAGTTTGTACTTTTTCTAGTTCTTGTAAGTGTAAAGTTTCTTATGTTCATTATTATTAGCACTCTCACATATTTGGTTGCTCCCATGTTGGGTGTATAAATATTTATTTGTCCTATCTTTGTTATGGATTGTCTCCTTTGTTATTATATAATGTCTTTCTTTTTGTTTGTATTTAAATCCCAGTTAGTTAACATACAGTGTGATATTAGATTCAGTCCTTTTTGTATCTTGTTATATTCTGTTTTAAAATCTATTTCTTTAAGTTTTCATTTTTGAAGTATATTTTTTATGATATATGTATTGCTACTCATGTTTTCTTTTCACATCAATCTGCATGATAAATGTACCAACCTTCCCTCATTTTCTTTTTTTTCTTTCTTAAATTCAATTAGCCAACATCTAGTACACCATTATTTTCAGATATAAGGTTCAATAATTTATCGATTGTGAATAACACCCAGCACTCATCACATCATGTGCCTTCCTCAATGACCATAACCCAGTTACCCCATCCCCCCAACTACCTCCCCTCCAGCAACCCTCAGTTTGTATCCTATTGTTAACAGTCTCTCATGGTTTTCTTCCCTCCCTGATAACTTCCCATTCCGTTTTCCCTCCCTTCCCTTATGGTCCTCTGCACTGTTCCTTATATTCCACATATGAGTGAAACCATATGATAATAGTCTTTCTATGACGGACTTCTTTTGCTCAAAACTATACCCTCCAGTTCCATCCATGTTGGTGCAAATGGTATTCATCCTTTCTAATTGCTGAGTTATTACTATATATTATATATATTATAATTCTTCTTTATCCATTCATCTGTTGAAGGACATCTTGGCCCCTTCCACAGTTTGGCCATTGTGGACATTGCTTCTGTGAACATTGGGGTGCAGGTATCCCTTTGATCACTAAATTTGTATATTTGGGGTAAACACAGTGTAGTGTAATTGCCGGGTCCTAGTGTAGCTCTCTTTTTTTACTTCTTAAGGAACCTCCATACAATTTTCCTGAGTGGCTGTACCAGCTTTCATTCTTACCAATAGTGTAAGAGGGTTCCCCTTTCTCCCCTTCCTTGACAACATCTGTTGTTTCCTGAGATGTAAATCTTAACCATTCTGACTGGTGCGAGGTGGTAACTCATTGTGGTTTTCAATTTATTTCCATGATACTGAGTGTTGTTGAGCATTTTTTCATCTTTCAGTTGGCCATTTGTATAAATATACAATGGAATATTACTCAGCCATCAAAAAGAATTGCATCTTCCATTTGCAACCACTTGGATGGATCTAACAGTGTTATTTTAAGTGAAGTCAGTCAGTCAGAGAAAGACAAATACCATATGATTTCACTCGCATGTGGAATTTAGAAAATAAAACAGATGAACATGGGGAAAGGAAGGAAAAGAAAATAAGAGGGATACAGTGAGGGAGGCAAGCAATAAGAGACTCTTAACAGTGGGAAACAAACAAGATTTCTAGATGGGAGTGGGTGGGGCAGATGGAATAATTGGGTGATGGGCAGTGAGGAGGGCATGTGATGTAATGAGCACCAGGTGTAATAAAAAACTGATGAATCCCTAAATTCTACCCCTGAAATTAATATTACAGCATATGTTAATTAAATAGATTTTAAATAAAAAGTTTAAAAATACCCTGCTATTGAGTTTTCTCTCAGATTTGAGGTATATTGGGGAGCTTGTAATGCAAGCATCCATCAACTGTGGAGATAGTAACATGTTGCTGGACAATATTGCTCTTTAGCAGTGAGCTCTCAATCTGTTCTCTAAGAAATGGTATTGGTGGGAAGACACAATGAAAGAAAGTTGAGGAACTGACTTAATTTCCACTTTCAGGAGAAGTAAGTGTATTTTCAAGTTCATGGGAAGAATCCAAGTTGAGCGCTACCACCTAAGCATTACATTGCAATACCTGTGTGATTTGTAGCTTAGATTACACTTGCAATTCATCTTTACTTTTGTTAAAAAATTGTCATTTGTATAAAAAATGGTCTACTGTATATGTTCATACCTTCCTAAACAAACCACTAAGAGCTTGAGGTTTCAGTGCATCAGGGAAATAAAACTCACAAAGCAAACTGAACACAATGATATAACAAGGAACTAATAAATGGGATTGGAGACTACAGCAATCTACATTAAAAGGCCAGCCGTGTGAAGCAGACAGTGGTCGGGGGGTGTGGAGTGACCAGAAGAGGACACACAGAGAGTTGGGTCTTGGGCTGAGTCTTGAGGGTGGATATTGCAGAGATTGACTGGGAGAAAGAAGACATTTGAGGAGGCTAGGAGGGAGAAGAGGCTTTCATGCCTCTCAGGGAATGTTTATGATTCATTTAAAGTGAAGGAAGATTATTTGCAGTGTCCACATTGAGACACACGGCTGTACATGCTTTCTCACCAGGACCTAACCTCTCACACTGGAGAACTTTTGTTCTTAATTCAGTAGAATTCCTCCTCTGTGAATTCCTCCCTGATTTTCACAACCAGAGTTTTTTCCTTTGACTTCCACTTTTCCTGGGTCACCTACAAGTGCATGTGTAAAAGCAGTTATTTCAGATGGCAGAGACTTTACATTTTGCCAATTCCTATCTGATCATTTATTTATAAAAATTGAGATATCATTGACATGTAACATTCTATTACATTTGGGGGTATAACAGAGTGATATACATTTATATTGTGAAATAATCACCACAATTCTGGTTAACATCTCTGCTCACAGTTACACATTCTTGTAAAAAAAAAAAAAACTTTTAAGATTTCTTTTGTAGCAACCATAGTCACGATTAACTGCAGTCCTCATATAACCAGTTTATCCATTTTTCATAAATTAGCCTTCGTCTTTAAGTCACATAAGGGTAGAATTAAGAATTAAGGGCAGAAGCAGGTCCTTGGTTCTCTTTTCATTCCTAATAGCTTTTCCCTGTGGTCATAGCTTTTTATCTTCAGTGACAATAACCCTCTGGTGCCTGGCATGGTCCTTGACAAGTGGTGAAGGGTATAGTCAGAAGATACTGGCAGGGCTGGGTCCCTGTTGGAGCAGGCAGCTGGTGAGCGGAGGCATGGGGTGATAAAAGCTCTGGCACAATGATCACCGTAATTGTGAAGGAGGATTTTCACCTGGAAAGTCCTAGAGTTCTTAGTGTGAGAAAGAGGGAGAACTGAGCACCACTGCTGGGGAGGCTGTGAGTCTGATCAAGGAGGCAGAAGGAGCCTGGGCTCTCTGGCAAAGTATATTCTAGATTGATAATCAATCCTTGGTATGTTTGCATAGCTGGGAATTATGAAGCCAGCAAAGAAAGAGTATGCTCACTCATTGCATAAGTGTTAGTTTAATGCTGTCTACTTTAGCAGAGGATGTGCTAAGCTGTGGAATATAAGGGAAAGGATGAGGATCCAGATGCTGGCATGCTGGCTCCGCCCACAAGATCATTTCAATCAGGGACGCAGATTCAAATTCGAGGCAGACCTGTTTCACTTTAGATAAAATCACTGGTTTATTCGTGTATCTTTTCCTGTCACAGCAGTTTCAAATACCTGTTGCACAACAGGCATTGGCAGTGTGTGTCCTTTTAGTCATGAGTGTTGGAGGGTACAGTGTGTGCTGCTGAGTGGGCCATCAGGTGCAACAAGAGAGGCATGAAAATATGAGCACCTATGCTGACAAAGGAGTGGCCGTGCTTCTAACAGTTAGCAGGACTGAGAATATCTTAGTCAATCCCATAACTGAGGAGTGTTATTGTTCTGCTCCATGGATGATATATAGGTGTTGACTGTGGAGGGTCACAGAGTTAAGGGCTGACTTACACTCAAACAGTTCTAGTCATTGTCAGCTGGATTATATAACATTCCCTTCCAAACACTTGGTGTTACAGAGAGAAGAAATGCCAGGTTTTAATCAACCCCTTGTGGGATGACCATTGACTTCAGGGTTGTGTTATTTCCATGTTGTTTATGTGACCACTGTTAGTCAACAACAAAAATTAATAGATATAGCTTCTAAATTATTTTGAGAATTACTTAATTTACTCTCCATCTTTAAATTATTTTGTTAATATCCAGAATATTTAAATAGCTTATACAACTCAACACCCATAAACCAAATATTCAACCCCATCAAAAGTTGGGCAGAAGACATGAACAAACATTTTCCAAAGAAGCCATCGAGATGTCCAACAGACACATGAAAAGATGTTCACCATCACTCATCATCAGGACAATGCATATCAGAACCACAATGAGTTACCATCTCACAATTCTCAGAAAGGCAAAAATTAACACAGGAAACAACAGATGTTGGCAAGGATACAGAGAAAGGGAATCCTCTTACAATCCTGCTGGGATCACAAACCAGTGTAGCCACTCTGGAAAATGGTATGGAGGTTCATCAAAACATTAATAATAGAACTACCATGCAACCCAGTAATCCCAAACTGGGTATTTACCCAAAAAATACAAAAACAAATGATTACATGCACCCCTATGTTTGTAGCAGCATCAACTACAATAGCCAAATCATGAAAGCACCTACTGTATCCATGGAGTGTTGAATGAATACAAAAGTGGTGGGATATGGAATATTACTCAGCCATCAAGAATGAAATCTAGCCATTTGCAATGACATGGATGGAGCTGGAGGGTATAATGCTAATCCAAATAAGTAAGAGAAAGGCACATATCCCATGATTTCACTCATATATGGCATATTACGAAAAAACAAGCAAAGGAAAAAAGAGAGAGAGAAATCAAGAAACAGATTTACACAGGTGGTTCCCAGGGGGCAGGTGGGTGGGGGATGAGAGAGAGACAAAGGGATGAAAAGCACACTTATCATGAGGAGCACTGAGTAAGGTGCAGAATTGTGGAATCACTGTACTGTACCCCAGAACATAATACAACACTGGAAAATAACAGTATTTCAACAAATGCACAGGAAAGAAAGCCTATGGCTGACATTTCAATGCAGGAGCCCATTACATAGATTGGTGGCACTGCTTCCCTTTTGTTTTCAAAGGTTGGTTTAAGTGTAATTAAAACATTCAGAGCTTTCATGTGGCTGTATTTACATCTAGCCAGATTACATCTAGAAACAGATTTGAAACCAATAAGAAAAGTGAGTTAGAAGCTAATTTGAGGTGAAAATCTAGGCCTGTCCTTTCCTGAACCTTGTACCCCACCCACAAGCAGAGAGTGCCTGGTAGGGATGCTGAGCAAACCCTAGGGTGTTGTTGAGGCTTGCTCCTGGCAGGCTTCCTGGGTCAGGCACCTCAGTGTCTGTGGGGCCCGGCAGGGTACTGGAGCAGGTGACATGGCCTGAGTTCAAGAAGGCAGAGCACCCTGGGTTGTGGGGCACCGTGCATGTCTGCAGGGTCTCTGTAATGGATCCTGCCTTGCAAATATGGAGTTCTTTGCTGCTAGGCCTAATGTCTTTCCCTCTAGTAGAAATCAGAAATCCAGTGGTTTAAATGTATGTGCCATATTAAGATGGTGGAGGAATAGGGGTCCCTGAGCTTGTCTCATCCCTTGAATACAACTAGGAGGTTATCAAATCATTTTGAACACCTGAGAAATCAGTCATAGCTCTGAGAAAACAAATGCTGCAAGTCTCAAAGGAGAAACTCAACCATTGTTTGGAAGGTAGAGGTGGGGACATTTGAATCCAGTGTGATACAGCTGAGGCTATGGTGGAGGGGAGGGAATCTGCTTAAGGAGGCTACTGCAAAGTATTATAAGCAGCAGAGCACAAAATCAGAACTTGTAGATGTCTGATACATGGGGCACATGCCTCACTTAAAGGTGCTGAGGTGGCAAAACAAGGTGCAATCCCAGGTGTGACAGCATGGTCTGAGGATCCGTGGGGTTCATAAGAAGGAGGAACAGGTGGTGCCTTGGTGAAGCAGAGTTCCCAGCATGGGAGTCAGGCAGCTGGCTGAACCAGAGACCTAGGGGCCTGTTTTCTGTTCTGTGTTGCCATAAACTGGGAACTTCTGCAGGGTCAAGTATTCATTTGGCAGGGACTCAGCAAAAGGCAGAACCACAGCGAGACCCCCCTCCTTTCCTTAAAAGGAACAGACTGGGTCCACACCTTAGGAGCTTGTCAAATTTGGAGTTTTGAAAAACAAACAAAAAACCAACCAAACAAACCTCAGACACATGCAGGGTGAACACAGTGTTCTTCCAGAAACTAGGGAGGGAAGACTGATTGCGTACTTTTCAGTTAGGACTCTCTGAAGAGTGGAGGGTGTGAATTCTCAGCTCCAAGGCTAGAGAGGGGGGGCCTGGAATATTCATCCCACACATCAGCTCTGAAATCATTCATGGAGTAAAACAGTGACACCTACCAGAGGCTGGAAAGCTTACACCAAACTTTGCCTCCCTGTGCCCTTGAGGAACTGTTCCCCTAGGTCAGGCCCACCTGAAAATCAGTTCAATGTCCATCCCCATCAAAAGTTCAGCGCAAAAAACTTGTGATGATGCCAAGTTTACTGATCATAGAGGGCTACACATTTTCAGCTGTTGGGGAGAATAGCATATAACATTATTTGCGTTTTCTTTCTTTATTTTTCTAGTTATTTTCTTATTTTTCAATTCTTTTTATTCATACATATTAATATAATAACATATAAATACATAAATGTATAATATATAATACATATAATATAAAATATTTTTATAATAATATACATTTTATAATAATATATAATATAAATATGTAAAATATTTCTTTCTTATATTGACATCGAGTCTTTTAATGAGCACACCAAAACACAACCAGGATCTAGTTTTTTGTTTTGTTGTTTGCTTGTTCTGTTGTTGTTGTTGTTTTTCATACTGTTGTTGTTATTGCTATTTTTTGTCTTTTTTTCTTATTTTCTTTTCTGGACAACATGAAGAGATGGAGAAATTCATCCCAAAAGAAAAAACAGGAGGTAGTACTCACTGCCAGGGATTTAGTCAATATGGATATAAGTAAGATGTCTGAACTAGAATTGAAAACAATGATTATAAAGATACTAGCTTGGCTTGAAACTAGCATAGAAGGCACTAGAGAATCCCTTAGTAGAACTAAAGAACTAAAATCTACTGAGACCAACATTAAAAATATTATAACTGACATGCATCCAAGTGGAGGCTATAAAAAGTGAAGGAATGAGGCAGAAGAACAAATCAGTAATATGGAAGATAAAATGATGGGAAATAACAAAGCTGAAAAAAAGAAAGAAAACTGTTAGATCATGGTGGGGGACTTTGGGAACTCTGTGATTCCATAAATTGAAATGATATCTTATTATACGGGTCACTGCTGATGAGGACCTGTAGGAAGGGGTAGAAGGTAGCTGAGAACTTCCCTAATCTGGGGAAGGAGATGGGCTTTCAAGTCCAGTGAGCATAGAGAACCAGGTTCAAAATGAATACAAGTAGGTGAACAACTTGACATATAATACTGAGACTCACAAATTCCAAAGGTAAAGAGAAAATCCTGAAAGCAGCTCAGGACAAGAGGTCCTTTGCCTCCAAGGGTAAATACATGAGGTTGGCAGCAGACCTATCCACAGAAACCTAGCAGGTCAGAAAGGACTGGCATGTTATATTCAACGTGCTAAATGAGAAAAAAATATGCAGCCATAAATAGTGTATCCAGTAAGGCTGCCATTCAGAATAGAAGAAGAGATAAAGAGCTTCCAGGACAAAGAAAAAATAAAGTAATTTGTGAACACTAAACCAGCCCTGCAAGAAATATTAAAGGGGTCCTTTGAGTGGAGGGAGAGAGACAAAAAAGAAACAGAGAGGATCTACAGAAACAGTGACTTTACGAGTAATACAATGGCACTAAGTTCATATCTTTCAATAATTACTCTAACTGTAAATGGACAAAATGCTCCAATCAAAACACATAAGGTGTCATGGGTGGAGAACAATTTATCATGGTAGTGGACACCAAAAAAAAAAAAAAGAGTGTAATAAGAGGTAAAGAAGGACACTATATCATAAGTAAGGGATGTATGCAACAGAAGATCTAAGAATTATAAATATTGATCCCCTAACTTGGGAGAAGCCAAGTATACAAACTGATTAATAGCAAAATTATAGATACACTTTCATAATAACAATAATAGTAGGGGACCTTAACATCCCACTCACAGGAAGGGACAGGTCATCTAACCAGTTGACAAAGGAAACGAGGACTGTGAATGACACACTGGACTCAATGGACTCAACAGATATTTTCAGAACATTTCATCCTAAAGCAACAAAGAACACACTCTTCTCAAGTGCACATCAAACATTTTCCTGAATAGATCACAACCTGGGTCACAAATCAGGTCTCAACCCAAACAAAGACATTGAGATCATATCATGCATCTTTTCAGGCCACAATGCTTAAAAACTTGAAGTCAGCCACAAGGGAACATTTGGAAGGACCACAAATACGTGGAGGTCAAAGAACATCCTACTAAAGAATGAATGGGTCAACCAGGAAATTAAAGAAGAATATTAAAAATACTTGGAAGCAAATGATAAGGAAAATGTAACAGTCCAAAGTTTTGGGCTGCAGCAAAAGAAGTCCTAAGAGGAAAGTATAAAGCAGTACAGGCTTTCCTCAAGAAAAAAGGAAAGTCTGAAATACACAACATAACCTAAAGGAGCTCAAAAAAGAACAGCAAAGAAAGTAAAATCCAGGAGGAGAAGAGAAATAAAAAAGATTAGAGAAGAAATCGATGAACTAGAAAACAAAACAAAGCAAAACAGTAGGACAGAGGAATGAAAACAAGAACTGGTTCTTTGAAAGAATGAATAAGATCAAGAATCCCCTAGCCAGACTTATCAGGAAGAAAAGAGAAAGGACCCAAAATCATGAATGAAAGAGGATAGATCACAAACAACACCACAGAAATACAAACAATTATAAGGGAATATTATGAGCCATTATATGCAACAAACTGGGAAATCTGGAAGAAATAAAAAATTACTTGAAAAAATAGAAATTACCATAACTGAAATAGGAAGAAATAGAAAACCTGAACAGACATTGACCATCGATGTAATTGAGTCAGTAATCATAAGTTGCTCAACAAACAAGAGTCCACGTCCAGATGGCTTCCCAGGGAAATTCTACCAAATATTTAAAGAAGAAATAATACATATTCCTTTACAAGTTTTAAAAAAAAAAATAGAAATGGATGGAAATTGTCCAGACTCATTCAATGAGGCCAACCTTACCTTCATCCCGAAACCAAAGACCACACCAAAAAGGAGATCAGTAGGAGAAGAAAGGGGAGAAGAAAGGGGGGGGGGTAAACAGAAGGTGAAATGAAACATGAGAGAGTATAGACTCTGGGAAACAAACTGAGGGCTTCAGAGGGGAGGGGGGAGGGGAATGGGATAGCCTGGTGATGGGTAGTAAGGAGGGCACATATTGCATGGAGCACTGGGTGTTATATGCTAGTAATGAATCATGGAACTTTACATCAAAATCTAGGGATGTACTGTATGGTGATTAACATAATATAATAAAAATTATTATTAAAAAAGGAGAATTATAGTCCAGTATCCCTAATGAATATGGATGCAAAAATTTGCAGCAAGGTACTAGCCAATATGATCCAACAGTACATTAAGAGAATTATTCACCACGACCAACAGGCATTAATTCCTGGGCTGCAGAAATGGTTCAACAATGATAATTTCATCAGTGTGATACACCACATTAATATAAGGACAAGAACAATATGATCCTCTCAACAGAGGCAGAAAAAAATATGATAAAATACAGCATCCATTCTTGAAAAAATTCCTCCACCACGTAGGGATAGAGGGAACATACCTCAATATCCTAAAAGTCAATTATGAAAGGGTGTATATCATTCTCAATGGGGAAAACTAAAAGCATACTGCAGTAAAGAAAACAATTCATAAACAGGACTTTACCAAAATTGAAAACTTTTGCTGTACTAAGTACTTTTGTTCTTATCAGGAACGTGGAAAGACAAGCTGTAGACTAGGTGAACATATTTGCAATCCACATATCTGACAAAGAACTTCTATCTAGAATATGCAAAGAACTCCGAACGCTGAACATAAAGAAGAAAAAAAAAAACTACCCAAACAGAAAATGGGCAAAAAGACATGAACAGACATTATATCAAAAATTAATATGCTTATGGCAAATAAGCACAAGAAAAAAAAAAGTTCAACATCGCTAGCCATGAGGGAAATGCTAATGAAAACCTGACTGAGTTATCACTACTACCCACATCTTAGGATAGCTGGTTAGTATAAAACACAGTAATAACATCAAATGTTGGAAAGAGCCAGCTCTCATACATTGCTGGTAGGAATGTAAATGGAACAGCCCTCTGGTTATTCAGATTGATAGGTTCTACAAAAGCAAAACATAAACCCTACAACCTAGCAAGCACTCTCCTGGACCTTTATCACAAAGAATGAAAACTTAGGATCCCATCAAACACTGTGCATAAATGTTCACTCTGGGTTTATTAATAATAGCTGAAAGACTGGGAACAACCAAAATGGGTAAAGGGTCCCCCTTTGAAGGGACCTTTCTGAACTGCCTGCAGCTACCTGTGAATCTATAAATCTACATCTCTACCTCCTGACCTATCTGTAGCAGTGTTCTGTCAGCACACCTAGGAATATTCCCTAAGACTAGCAGTCTCACCCTGGTCACTGGAGTTCCAAGCTTCCCTAAAGGCCCCAGGATCCTAAGGTGTGGGTATCAAGCAGCAGTCAAGGAGGCAGGAGGGGTCTGGTACTGGTCTGTGAGTGGGCAGATGCTGGGTTGTGACACCATGTAACCCTAAGAGGCAGAGAAGACCAGATGTGGACACCAACTGCTGTCCTCCCAGAGCTGATGTTTTCCCTTTGAGAAGGAAAGGTCAGGACAAGGACCTGGCTCACAGTCTACCCTCCTTTCTTCCTCCCTCTGGACTGCATCTGTCCCCTGCCCTGTAGACCCACTCCCCAACCTTGCCATCTCCTGCCTCCTGCTCACACAACTACCTGCCAACAAAGTTGCCCCCATTTTACAGATGAAGGAGTGGGGACTCAAGGGGTGAGCAGCTTGGGGTGTCAGCACATCCAGGAGCCTGATGTTTGTGGAACCCAGGGTATGGTGAGCAGGGTCTGAGCAGCTAAGCACAGGAGGTTCTAAGTGTTGGGATCTCATAAGCGATACACATCCCCTTACATCTTAGTGACCTGGACTCCACCAAACTCCACACTGGCTCCTGAAATCAGCTCAGACACCATCCATCTTAGGGATGCAAGCCTCCCACTGCCTAAGTCCCCCTGATGTTCACTTCCCACCCCCAGATGAAGCTTCCTCAGGGCTCCCATCTGTGTATGCCCAGGTGCTATTAGCATACTGCTTTGACTGAGCTCAGCCCAGGAGCCACAGCTCTAGGCCCTTCCCCTACCACCTCAGCTGGAGCCACAGGTGGACACCAGCTCTCTGGAATCTGTACCTCACCTGAGCATTCAGCCCACATCCCTGGGGCTAAGAGGGCCCATTTCCCAGGAGGGGATGAACCTGGAACCTCACTTTCCAACTGTCTTCTGACACCCAGTGTCCAGTTTATCACAGAATCTTGGCTCTGCCTGCTGGAATTTGACCCTTTCCTTCATACCCAAGCAGAACCTACAGTCTCCAAGGTGCACTTGTCCCCACCTCTCTTGCACTGTGCCTTACTCTGTGCAAACACCCAGACACTTAAAGTACACAATGTGAATCCATGTCTCCCCCAATTTCTGCAGTGCCTCTTTGGTCAGAACAGAGCCCATCATCTTGCCCCTCACACCACTCTGCCTACCTTCCTGACCCCACACCTCTTCATCCAGAGACAGGGAATTGTCGCATGCCTCTGGACTCATTCCTCCATAGTTTCCTGGTCTTGTCACAATTGCTCTTCAAAGGACTGCATTACACAGGAACCTGTCATGGAGAAACACTTGCCAAAGTCTGAAGCCATAATAACATCAGGGTCCAATCCCATGTTTAGCGACAATCTGCTGGGAGGTCTCAGCCAGAAATGCTTTATGCAGAAATACCCGTTTGCAGACATACTGCTTCTCTTTTCCTTCCAAACAGAATGGTGCTGATCTCAGCAGCTGTTCTTGGTTTGTAGAGATCAGTATGTCTGAAAGTGTTGATGGGGAGAGGCAGGTTGTGCTCAGGGTCAGCTCTGCATGCTTCACCAATACTTTTCAGAGCCATGGAGACCCCTTCCCAGCATCAGGAGAATGTGATGACTCATAAGGGGCAGTAGTGACTGAAAGCTAGGCTGCACATCACAATCACCCAAGAGTTGTTTCTCATAAATTCCTCATTCAGAAATAATCATCTAAATTGTTTACTTAACCTAACATTCAAATTCATACCACACCCCTACTCCTGGAGATGACCACATTTTTCCCAACTCCCCTCCTATGTCATCATGGGTAAGTGCACTGATGTCACCCCTTGGACACTGCATGGGAGGCAGAAACTTCCAGGAAGACCTTCATTTGAATGAAGAACCTCTCCACCTCATGGAGCTGAGCCTGACTCTCACTTCATTCGTTGGCCTCTTATTTTAAGGCCTCAACTGCTCTCTCCAGGATGGAGGATCTCTTGTTCAACTGGAGGATCTCAGCCAATGATTCCTCTGTGCTCAGGGCCTAGGTCTCCTCTACAATTCCCTCGCAACCGCCCTTCCTCATTTTCTGCTCTGAGTTTTAATGTGGTCTTCAAACCACTTGTCTGTTTCACCTTCTAGGACATAGCATTGTTTTCTTCTGAGGAGGAGAACTCCCCAAAAGATGAATACTGCACAGGAAACAGGGCATAAGTTCATCAGTCTGAAGTCAATCCCAGGGAGAAGGGGACTGGATGCTTACTTCCATGCAGAGTTGGAAGGCACCCAATCAGAGGGTTTTGGGTCAAGCTGGTTTTCCATTGGCTTTTTAACCCAGTGCTTAGCTGGGTTGCAGGGCTCCTGGTTTGAAGTCTCCCAGGTAGCCATGGGTCCAGTGGACTCATGGGTGCAATGCAGTGCAGGTTTGGAGTTCTCACAGCATGAGACCAACTGGCAAGCCCAGTGTTTGAGTGTCCTGTGTTCTGGTTCCACGTCTAAAGGCATGTGGGGAGACCACAGTCCAGGTGCCTGCTTGGCCTAGTGTGGAGATGTATTTTGGTCTCCAGGTTGAAAGGCACATGGTGAGCCTGCTCTCCAGGTGCCTGCTTGGCCTAGGACAGAGCTGAGTTATTGGTTGCCAAGTCCAAGGACACACGGATAGCCCACTCTCAAGGTGCCTGGTTTGCCTAGAGAGAGTTGAGTTGTTGGTCTTGAGGACCAAGGGCTCAAGGTGAGCCATCTGTGCAGGTGCCTACTTGGCCTAGCAGACAGCTGTGTTTAGGGTCTTTAGGTCCAAGGCTCATGGAGAGCCTGCTGTCAGGTTGCCTTCTTGGACTAGCACAGAGCTGAGTTGTTGGTCTCCAGGTCCAAGGGCACATGGTGATCCTGCTGTGCAGGTGAGTCCTTTTCCCATTGCTGACCTGGGATATAGGACTCATGGTTTCTTGGCACTTGGCAAGCCCAGTGTTTTCTGGACTCACTTGCCTTGTGCTGTACTTGGCTGGCCACCTTGTGGTATGAGGGCTGATGGTCCACCCAGTGTCTGTGTGACTCATGTGGCCAGTGTCAAATGAGTTCAGAAGTCTCCAAGTCTGAGGGCTCCTGTTGGGTGCTCTGTTCTGGGAACTGAATTGCTCTGTGTTCTGCTGTGTTTGAGGATTGGTGGTCTCTTGGCCCCTAGTTGGCCAGATGTAATGGGGATTAGTTTGTCCACTGCTGACCTGGGTCAGAGAGCTTGTGGTCTGAAGACCTATGTTGCAAGAACTCCCACTGTGTCCAATGATGTGGTGATTCATTCTCCCAGTACTTGTTTCCTAAAATTCCCCTCTGCCAGGTGTCTGGAGGCATTGTACACATTGTGTACATCTGGAGCGGCTTGATGTTCAGGGCCCTTGTGCTGAGAGGGGCTGGAGGGCTCCAGAGTCGTAGGGTGCCCAGTGCTCCCTCAGTGCACAGACTGAGTTTTCCTGTACTGAGCTCAATTGTGACCCCAGTGGTGTGGGGCCCGTCGGGCTGAGAATCCACGGTACTCTGATTGCTAGTTTCCCACTCCCACATGCCAAATGGAAATGTGTACCTGAGCGGCCAGGCCATCTTCATAGTGGGAAACATGTCCAGCAGTCACCAGGAGCAGGTTTGTGGACTCTCAGGACCACAAAGGAGCACAAAAGTAGGCACAAACATGACACTGGAGTGCAGAGTGTTGGTGAGAGGCCCTGGGTGAGAGGAATAGGCAGGGGGCTTGCCGTGGGCAGGGGAAGAGAACAGGGCAGAGAAGGTGAGGAATAGCAGCAGGAAGAGCTGTGGCTGGAGCGCCATCTCTCTCTCAGTGCAGCCTGGGCTGTTGCCCTGCTTTATAACAGCCCTGGGGCATCACAATGCCTTCTTGTGATGTCACCACAATGCCCTGGCCTATCACCAGGGCACTGTTAGGTTGGCCCCATTGGGTGGCCAATCACCAGGCAGTTCAGCTGGCCAATTACTGATGGCTTTTTCAATGATCCTCCTGACAGCATTGCCTGGAAACCATGTTTTATTTTTTTTTTAATTTTTTAATGATTTTTTATTATATTATGTAAGTCATCATACAGTACATCCCCGGTTTTCGATGTAAGGCTCGATGATTCATTAGTTGTGTATAACACCCAGTGCAACATGCAATATGTGCCCTCCTTACTACCCATCACTGGCCTATCCCATTCCCCCACCCCCCGCCCTGTAGCCCTCAGTTTTTTTCTCATAGTCCGTAGTCTCTCATGGTTCATTCCCCCTTCTGATTACCCCCCCTTTCTTTATCCCTTTCTTCCCCTACTGATCATTCTATTTCTTATGTTCCATAGATGAGAGAAATCATATGATAGTTGCTTTCTCTGCTTGACTTATTTCACTTAGCATTATCTCCTCCAGTGCCGTCCATGTTGTAGCAAATGTTGAGAACTCGTTCTTTCTGATAGCTGAGTAATATTCCATTGTATATATGGACCACAACTTCTTAAGCCAGTCATCTGTTGAAGGGCATCTCGGCTCCTTCCACGATTTAGCTATTGTGGACATTGCTGCTATGAACATTGGGGTGCATATGGCCCTTCTCTTCACTACGTCTGTATCTTTGGGGTAAACACCCAGTAGTGCAATGGCTGGATCATAGGGTAGCTCAATTTTTAACTTTTTAAGGGACCTCCACACTGTTTTCCAGAGTGGCTGTACCAACTTGCATTCCCACCAACAATGTAGGAGGGATCCCCTTTCTCCACATCCTCTCCAACAATTGTTGTTTCTTGCCTTGTCTATTTTTGCCATTCTAACTGGCGTAAGGTGGTATCTCAGTGTGGTTTTGATTTGAATTTCCTTGATGGCTAATGATTTTGAACATTTTTTCATGTGTCTGTTAGCCATTTGTATGTCTTCATTGGAAAAGTGTCTGTTCATATCTTCTGCCCATTTTTTGATTTGTTTATTTGTTTCTCGTGTATTGAGTTTGAGAAGTTCTTTGTAGATCTTGGATACCAGTCCTTTATCTGTAGTGTCATTTGCAAATATATTCTCCCATTCCGTGGGCTGCCTCTTAGTTTTTCTGACTGTTTCCTTGGCTGTGCAGAAACTTTTAATCTTGATGAAGTCCCATAAATTCATTTTATCTTTTGTTTCTCTTGCCTTTGGGGATGTGTCATGAAAAAGGTTGCTTTGGCCGATGTCGTAGAGGTTGCTGCCTATGTTCTCCTCTAGAATTTTGATGGATTCCTGTCTCACATCGAGGTCTTTCATCCATTTGGAGTTTATTTTTGTGTATGGTGTGAGAGAGTGGTCAAGTTTCATTCTTTTGCATGTAGCTGTCCAATTTTCCCAGCACCATTTATTGAAGAGACTGTCTTTTTCCCACCGGATGTTTTTTCCTGCTTTATCAAATATTAGTTGCCCAAAGAGCCGAGGGTCCATTTCTGGGCTCTCTATTCTGTTCCATTGGTCTATGTGTCTGTTTTTGTGCCAGTACCATGCTGTCTTTGTGATCACAGCTTTGTAGTACAGCTCGAAATCCGGCATTGTGATGCCCCCAGCTTTGTTTTTCCTTTTCAACAGTTCCTTGGAGATTCGGGGCCTTTTCTGTTTCCATACAAATTTAAGGACTATTTGTTCCAGTTCTTTGAAAAATGTCCTCGGTATTTTGATCGGGATAGCATTGAAAGTGTAGATTGCTCTGGGTAGCATGGACATTTTAACTATGTTAATTCTTCCAATCCATGAGCATGGAATATCTTTCCATCTTTTTATGTCTTCCTCAATGTCTTTCAAGAGTGATTTATAGTTTCTAGAATATAGGTCCTTTACGTCTCTGGTTAAGTTAATTCCAAGGTAACGTATGGTTTTTGGTGCTATTGTAAATGGGATGGATTCCCTAATTTCTCTTTCTTCGGTCTCGTTATTCGTGTATAGAAATGCAACTGATTTCTGAGCATTGATTTTGTATCCCGCCACGTTACTGAATTGCTCTATAACTTCTAATAGTTTGGGAGTGGCTTCTTTTGGGTTTTCCATATAGAGTATCATGTCATCTGCAAAGAGAGACATTTTGACTTCTTCTTTGCCAATTTGAATACCTTTGATCCCTTTTTGTCGTCTGATTGCTGTTGCAAGGACTTCTAGTACTATGTTGAATAATAGTGGCGAGAGTGGGCATCCTTGTCGAGTTCCTGATCTTAAGGGAAAGGCTTCCAGCTTTTCCCCATTGAGAATAATATTTGCAGTAGGCTTTTCATAGATGGCTTTTATGAGATTGAGAAATGTACCTTCTATTCCTACACTCTGAAGGGTTTTAATCAGGAAAGGATGCTGTATTTTGTCAAATGCTTTTTCGGCATCGATTGAGAGGATCATATGGTTCCTGAGTCTTTTCTTGTTGATATGATGTATCACGCTGATTGATTTGCGAATATTGAACCACGCTTGCATCCCAGGTATGAATCCCACTTGATCGTGATGGATAATCCTTTTAATGTACTGTTGGATTCTATTAGCAAGTATCTTGTTGAGGATTTTGGCGTCCATATTCATTAGGGAAATCGGTCTGTAATTCTCCTTTTTGAGGGGGTCTTTGCCTGGTTTGGGGATCAAGGTAATATTGGCCTCATAGAATGAGTTTGGTAGCTTTCCTTCTGTTTCTATTTTTTGAAATAGCTTTAGGAGAATAGGTATTATTTCTTCTTTGAATGTTTGGTAGAATTCCCCAGGAAAACCGTCCGGGCCTGGAGTTTTGTTATTTGGAAGGTTGTTTATCACTGACTCAATTTCTTCATAATTAATTGGCCTGTTTAAGGAATCAATTTCTTCCGGTTTCAATCTTGGTAGTTTATAGGTTTCCAGGAAGGATTCCATCTCTTCCAGATTGCTTAGTTTATTGGCATATAGCTGTTGATAAAAATTTCTAATAATCCTTCCAATTTCAATGGTGTTCGTCGTGACCTCTCCTTTTTCATTCATAATTTTAATAATCTGGGTCCTTTCTCTTTTCTTTTGGATAAGTCTTGCCAGTGGTCTGTCAATTTTATTGATTCTCTCAAAGAACCAGCTTCTAGTCCTGTTGATCTGCTCTACTGTACTTCTGGTTTCTGCTTGATTGATTTCAGCTCTAATTTTGGTCAACTGCTTCCTCGTGCGTGGATTAGGCCTGTCCCTCTGTTGCTGTTCCAGCTTCTTGAGGTGAGAATATAAAAACTGCATTTTAGATTTTTCTATTCTTTTGAGTGAGGCTTGGATGGCTATGTATTTCCCCCTTAGGACTGCCTTTGCAGTATCCCATAGGTTTTGGACTGTTGTATTTTCATTCTCATTGGTCTCCATAAATTGTTTAATTTGATTTTTGATTTCCTGGTTTATCGAGTCATTCCTGAGCAGGATGGTTCTTAGTCTCCAAGTGTTTGAGTTTCTTCCAAATTTTTCCTTGTGGTTGAGTTCCAATTTCAGAGCGTTGTGGTCTGAGAATATGCAGGGGATAATTTCAATCTTTTGGTATCGGTTGAGACCTGTTTTGTGTCCCAGAACATGGTCTATTCTTGAGAATGTTCCATGGGCATTAGAATAGAATGAGTATTCTTTGGTTCTGGGGTGTAGTGTTCTATATATATCTATGAGGTCCAACTCGTCGAGTATGGCATTCAAAGCCTTTGATTCTTTGCTTAGTTTTTGCCAGGGTGTTCTGTCTATTTCTGAGAGTGGAGTGTTGAGGTCCCCTACTATTAATGTATTTTTATTTATATGTCTCTTTATTCTGGTTAAGAGTTGGCTTGTGTATCTTGCTGCTCCCCTGTTGGGGGCATATATATTTATAATTGTCATATCCACTTGTTGAATACTTCCCTTAAGAATAATATAGTGCCCTTCTGCATCTCTAACTATAGTCTGTAGTTTAAAATCCAATTTATCTGATATGAGAATTGCTACCCCAGCTTTCTTTTGAGGTCCATTTGCGTGAAAGATGGTACTCCATCCCCTTACTCTCAGTCTGAATGCATCTTTGGGTTCGAAATGAGTCTCTTGTAGACAGCAAATGGATGGGTCATTTCTTTTTATCCAATCTGCAACCCTGTGGCGTTTTATGGGATGGTTCAAACCATTTACATTAAGACTGATTACTGAGAGATATGATTTTAATGTTGCCATGTTGCCAGTAAAGTCTTTGTTTGTATTGGCTGTGACTTTCTGTTCTGTATCACTCTTGGGGCCTTTTTACTTTTATAGAACCCCCCGTAATATCTCCTGTAGGGCTGGTTTCGTGGTTACAAAATTGGTTAGTGACTGGCGATTCTGAAATGTCTTTATTTCTCCATCAATTCTGAATGACAGCCTTGCTGGATAAAGGATCCTTGGCTGCATGTTTTTCTCTGAAAGAGCTTTAAATATGCTCCCCCAACCCTTTCTCTCATTCCAGGTCTGTGTAGACAGGTCTGACGTAATTCTGATGCTTTTGCCTTGGTACGTGAGAAATTTCTTTGCCCTGGCCGCTTTCAATACTGTATCCTTGCATCTAATATTTGCGAATTGCACTATGACGTGACGTGGCGTAGGTTTGTCGTGGTTGAGCTTGGGAGGGGTCCTCTCTGCCTCTTGGACACGAATGTTTGTTTCCCTTGCTAGATTAGGGAAGTTTTCAGCTACAATTTGTTCAAATATCTCTTCTAGACCTCTGTTTTTCTCCACCCCCTCGGGGATGCCGATGATTCTAACATTGGATCGTTTCATTGAGTCAGTAATCTCCCGTAACCTACATTCGTGGGCGTGGATTTTTTTAAGACCATCTTCTATTTTCATTTTTTCCTCTATTAACCCATCCTCCAATTCACTAACCCGTTCCTCTGCTTCTGCGACCCTGGCCGTCAGAGCCTCTAGTTTTGCCTGCATTTGGCTCATAGAATTTTTAATTTCTGTCAGATTCGCTCTCATTTCTGTCCTTAGGGATTCTATATTCTCAGTAACCTTTTCGTTAATAGTTTTTTCAATTCTACTCATCATTTTGACCATCGTTACTCTGAATTCCATTTCTGATAATTTGGTTACATCCATATCCATTATTTCTGTGGCAGAGGCCACAGACTCACTGTCTTTTCTTTGCTGGGGGGGGCTTCTCCTTCTTGTCATTCTGATGAAGAGAGGTTGCGGGGTTTCCAGAGCCCAAATTATTGACTGGGTCCCAGGCCGTGCCCCTTGTTTTATAGGGATCTTAGGGATGTGGGCTTCTTCTTTAAAGATTTTATTTATTTATTTATGTGGCAGCCAACCAGCGAGAGAGGGAACAGAAGCAGGGGAGTGGGAGAGGAAGAAGCAGGCTCCCAGCGGAGGAGCCCGATGAGGGACTCCTTTCCGGAACGCCGGGATCACGCCCTAAGCCGAAGGCAGGCGCTCAATGACTGCGCCACCCAGGCGCCTCGGGTTGTGGGCTTCTTGATTTTTCAGCCTGCCTTCTGTGTTCTGGGGCAGGGGCCTGCTGCGCCGATACTCAGGCAACCCTGTTTGGTTAGAGTCTCTGTGTCCCCTGCGAGGGAGGATGGTGATGGGCACTCTCTGAGCCTGTAATTCCAGGCTTTTGTTCTCTGGTGGCTTTCCCTGGCGGCCGGCTATGCCTCTTCTGAGGGTCAGAGCAGCAGAGGCTGCATTGTCGCAGAACAGAGGGATTGCGGCCCGTTCTCCACTGATGTTCTGGCCACTTTAACTCTGTTTCTGTTGGTGCTGCTCAACCCTGCAGCGTCGCCTGGTGGCGCGCGCACCCGGTTCAGGGTCTCAGTCTGCTGTTTCGCGGGTGCTGACCGCGAGTCCGCCCGCTCCCCCGTGCAGGTGGCCCGCCAGCTGCCAGCCGCCCCACGCTCGCTCCTGGTCTCAGTCTGGATCCTGTGAGCACACCGGGATTCCGGTGTTCCGGGAGATGCCTGGTGGCGCGCGCACCCGGTTCAGGGTCTCAGTCTGCTGTTTCGCAGGTGCCGTCCGCAAGTCCGCCTAGTCCGCTCTCTCGCGGGTGCCCTCTGTGAGTCCGCCCGATCCCCCATGCAGGTGGCTGCCGCTTCCCGGCGTCCAAATGCGGCGGCTCCCTCCCCCTTCCGTTTATCTTCCGATATCTGTGCACGGTTTACAGCTCCCCTCTTGGTACCTCAATACTCAGCGCTGGAGATGTTCATTTGTAGAGATCCAGATGCATCATCCTGCGTCTCAGGCTGATTCCGTGGTTATTTAGGCTGGTCTGGTACCTACCAGCTCGACTCAGGGAACCGGCTGAAAAAGGGGTCCCCTATTCCTCCGCCATCTTAACTCCTCCTAATTTTTAAAATTTTTTTAAAGATTTTATTTATTTATGTGACAGAGAGACAGCCAGCGAGAGAGGGAACACAGCAGGGGAGTAGGAGAGGAAGAAGCAGGCTCCCAGTGGAGGAGCCCGATGTGGGACTTGATCCCGGAACGCCAGGATCATGCCCTGAGCCAAAGGCAGAAGCTTAACAACTGCACTACCCAGGTGCCCTGGAAACCATGTTTTAAAGAAAACAAGTTAACTTTCCATCAAGATGAAAAATTAATATTTGGGTTGTATTTATATTTAAGTTCATGGAGAAGCTGAAAGACTCAACCAGTACAAAGCTAAATGTGTCACTCAGAGTCACCATTCTCTAAAACACTGACACCAATGTTAACGAAGACATGGGCCATTAGACCTCATGAAAGGTCACACTTCAGGGGTAAGTGGACAACATGGCACTAGACCAAAATTCTACTCCCAACTCATCCATAGATGCTCAAAAATATGTCCAGAAAGTGGCAGACGTTATGTTTGGTACATCTTCCAACAATAAACCTAAACCTGAAAGTGATGAAGCTGTGTCATTACCTGTTGCCAAAACCACATTCAGCCTCATAGAAGGGGGGCAACGAATTTCATCCTGTCACCAGGTTCACAGTCTTCATGTCCAGGTTCCAATCAGAAAGAACTGGAGGGTGGAGTTAAGTTTTCTCCTCCCTCAAATACAACTATATACGTATCAAATCACAAATCATTCTGAACACCCAAGAAATCAATCACAGATCTGAGAATATAAATGCTGCAAGTCTACAAGTAGAAAAACAACCACCATTTGGAAGGTAAGAGGTGAAAGGTCTACTTCTACCCCAAAGCTAATTTTAAAAAGAAATGTGTTCAGAAACGTTCTGTATTTGTTCCCCACTGGCACACAGGAAGTTCCCATTAATTACTTGTTGAAAGAGTGAGCTGCCAGATGGAGCTGTCTCGTCATGGAGCAGATACACATGGTCTGGAACTCAGGGGGGAGAAGAGAAAGAGCAGAGAGGTGCGCTCTGAAGCCAAGGGATAGATGGGTTTCCCTGTGAGGACCATGAAGAGAAGAAGAGCATGTGGCCTATGACTGAACAACTAAAGGAGCTCACAGGAAAAAGCTGGCAAAGGAAACTGAAGCAGAAATGAGCAAAGAAGGGAACTGGAAGTAAAATTGTCATAGAAGTGAAGAGCAGGGGTGTCCCAAGAGTCCAGAGTTACTTGTGGCCCCTAGACAGTGTGAGTGAGGCTAATCCAGCTGGATTGCATTTGTTTTTTGTCACTCTCAGGCAAACCCAATTCTGTTATATATAAGTATGAATACATAAATACTTTCTGACTCTTTTTTAATTGAAGCATAGTTGACAAAATATCATGATAGCTTCAGGTGGACATTATAGTGATTGGACAAGTTTTTACCTTGTGCTATACTGACCACAAGTGTAGCTCCCATGGGTCACCAGAGACACTATTACAATACGATTGACTATATTCCCTTCGTTGTGCCTTTCATCCACGTGATAATTCATCTCATAACGGGAAGCCTGTGTCTCCCACTCCCCTGCACCCATTTCTCCCATGCCTCCCTCCCTCTCCTCTGGCAAAAATCAGTTTGTTTCCTGTATTTATAGGTCCAATTCTGCTTTTTATTGGTTGTTTATTCATTTGTTTTGCTATTCAGATTCCACATAACACTGAATTCATACTCTATTTGTCTTTCTCTGTCTGACATATTTTGCTTAGGTTTATGCCATCTGGGTCTATCCATGTTGTGCCAAATGACAAGATCTCATCCTTTTTTATGGCTGAGTAATTTTCCACCTTGTATATATACCCCCTGCACTTTATCCATTCATCTGTTTTTTAATAGATAGTAAGATTATTTTAAAATTATTTATTTATTTATTTATTTATTTATTTATTTATTTATTTGAGAGAGAGACCATGAATGGAGTAGGGGTAGAAGGAAGATTGTTTAGGTTCCCACTGAGCAGGGAGCCTGACACTGGTTTTGATCCCAGGACCATGAATTCATGATCTGAGCCAAAGGTAGACACTTAAATGACTGAGCCACCCAAGTCACTTTAGATAGCAAGATTTATTTTACTTTTTCAATGTGCCAAAAAAATAAATCACTGTATACTTATATATATGCATAGTATGGACATTTCCAGAGGACTTACACTAAGAATCACTGTTTCTCTTCAACTACATGACAACACTGCATATGCCATAATAACACTTTACAACAACAATCCATCAGCAGTCATATAGTCATTATGATTTTACATTTCTATACATGAGAAAAAAGTTGACGTTTTCACAGCAATTTCTTTCCTCATAATGTTTGTCTGTTTCCAGTCTAGCAGAGCAGGTCTCCATATGCTTTTGGAAACCTGAGCTTTTAAGCTCTAACAGTGGCTACATTAGAAGTTTTATCCTTTCCAGGGGCGCCTGGGTGGCTCAGCCATTAAGCGTCTGCCTTCGGCTCAGGACATGATCCCAGGGGCCTGGGATTGAGCCCCGCATCTGGCACAGGGAGCCTGCTTCTCCCTCCCACCCCCCTGCTTGTGTTCCTTCTCTTGCTGGCTGTCTCTCTCTCAAATAAATAAATAAAATCTTTCATAAAAAAAAGTTTTATCCTTTCCAGATCCAAAGTTAAATGAAGAAGTTGCCATTTACAATAACAACCAAAGGTTTATTAAAGGGTACAATGTTTACCTGCCAAGGTCTGTAAAATATTGCTGTGAGTAAAAATAAATAATGCTGTTGTAAAGCAGTCATGCTTACATTATAGAACAGAACAGACACTTAATATAAAAAGTAATTGTTTTGCAAAATAATTATTTATATTCAAATTACAGCAGTTCCACAAATTTAAGGAAAAGAAAGTGGTTGGAGAAAGGTTCAAAGGTGTTCACACTGCAGCCCCATGTGGTTCCAGCTGCCACGGGTCATAGTGAAGAAATACCCCGTGTGCTAACAGAAGGTACAAGGTCTGAATAGGCCATCCTCTCCACTTATGTTGTATTACCTGTTACGCACCAGTGAATTCGTTGAGATGAAAAATAATAAAAAAATTCACGACACAGTGCACTTTGATAACATATAGCGTCGAAATTGTTCAAAAATCTGCAAATAGTCTTTTAACGCAAGCCTGAATCATAAAACACATAAAATCTGTTTCCGATGCTCAGTTTCAACATCACTGGGAAAAATACCCATCACTAAACCCTGATACACATTTGTAGCCATTTCACCATCTTTTATCACAGTCAGTGTTCAGGAGGCAAAGCCTGACCCAGAATCCTTGTTCACATTTTCTCCAAGGGCTTCTCCATGCACAGTGGCCATTCTGCTTCCATCTCCTTCTTTTTGGCACCTGCATGCATGAGTATTAGGGCTTACCACATGTCTGACAGGGAAATGACACCCACGATGCTATCTGCTTCACTTGTGACCAGCAGCCCAGAGGTCAGCCCACACTAATCTGTCCAGGATTTCCATCTTACCATACTTCACAACACCCTCAAGACACTGTGAGTGGTGTTGAGGGCCTGGGTCACTGTGATAGCTAGGTTACTGAACATTTTCTCAGCAGCAAGCTTAATTACATCAGACTTGGAATAAATATGCACAACTTCTCCTGACTCGTGCACCACAAGGAAGGCCAGCAGCTGTCTTTCTACAAAGACATTCAAGGCTGTACTGAAGGGAGTCTCCTGGTGGATGAAGGGATGTTGCGGTGGGTCCCAAATGCAAAAACATCCAGGTTCTGCTTCATGAAGGCAGGCTTTGGCAGAACAGACATAAAATGCTGGAAGGACATGAGGATTCATTTGTGGGTATGTATACAAAGTGCAGTCCACTGATAGATCAATAACTGACAATGAGTGGATTTTATTTGTGACCAGTGAGTGTACAGCATGGAAGACATTTGCATCTGGAGCTATATTCCCTGAAGTCTTACATGTTTCTTGGAGATGACGCTCCCCCCGTTTCAATCTTATGTGCCTCTAATTCATAAATCTGTAACAGGGTTGACTTATAGCATCTCTGTGGTGTATTTAGGAACTCTGTAATTTTTAGCATTCCTACAAAACTTTGTTGTGTCCTCTTCTGCAGTGGAGCTGCTGGAACACCATTGGCTGCTAAGGCACAGAATCCTTTCTAACCTGTAATGTAGTATCAGCAACAACAGGCTTTGAAGAGTTGGAAAGAGGTGGTGATCCTTGTGTGATCCCATGAAGTGCATGAAAACCCACGTTCTGAGTCTTGTGCTTATCTTTCACCTAGAATTTCTTCCACATGCTGGCTTCCTGGTCCAGGGGCTGCAGCCCACTGCTACCAAGGAGGAGGATCAGGAACTGCAGGTACTTCTGGGTGCTTCTCTGGCCAGGGGTACAGGGGCACCACGGTGTGAGCTAGGACTCTCTGGGGTGCAGGTGGAGTTCAGGGCCCTGAGGGTGCTGGTAATTTGTGGGGGTGCTGGCAGAGTGTGTGAACATGGAGGTTCTGGAGAGGACATGGGATTCACAGACATCAGGTTTTGGGTTAGGACCCTCAAGATGGTGCAGATATAGTGGGAGATCTAGGGGAACAGGCAGAGAATCCAGGTAGGCAAGCAGGGAGGTGGTGGTTCAGCTGAAGAGCAGTCCTTATCCATTCATCTCTGGTGGATACCTGGGTAGTTTCCATACCCTGGCTATTGTAAGTCATGCTACAGGAAACATGCGGGTGCATGCATCTTCACACTGAAGGCACCCAGGCATGTTAGCTGAAGCTGAAGTGGATACAAGTTGGTTCACAGGGCTTTCTGTGCAGAGGGCCCCCTGGCAGGGTGGCTGGAGTGGAGACAGATAAGGAGCTGATATTTTCTGGGGCGCTCTGCACAAGGGGTGCCCTGGCAGGACAGCTGTAGCTGAAGTGGGTGTGGGGTGGAGTGTTCCAGGGCTCTCTGCAGAGAAGGCACGTTGGAAGGGTAGCAGTAGCTGGAGTGGATTCAGGATTGGTGGGGTTTCTCTGTGCACAGGATCTCCTAGCAGGATTTCTAAAACTCAAGTGCATTAAAGCTGGGGTGTCCTGGGGTCTGCAGCCTTGCGAGTGTCCTGACAGAGTGCAGGCTGGGGGTCCTGTGCTTTCCACATAGGGGGCTTCTTGTCAGGGGAGATGCAGCTGAAACATTCAAGGTCATGTAGCCCTCCATGTGGGGGTGACCTAGCAAGCTGTGGTCTGCAGGCCTGAAGTGTTCTGGGGTGCTTACCACCTGTGTCATCTTGGTGTGATGTCTGCAGCTGTCATGAATGCTGATCCGGGATGTTCCACTGTGTGCCATGCTGTAGCAGCCTTCTTGGCAGAGCTGGGGTTGACTGGACTGGGGACCCAGGGCTCAGTGAGGTAGTAAGCTGGCTTGGGTGCTCAGACCCTGCTTCTGTCCATGTTATCGAGGTGAAGGGGAATCAGAACCATGACACTTGCATACACATTGACAAATAAATTGATCCAGCCCACCCCCTCCACATCTGGGGTTCTTGAAGGGTGGATCCTTCATATCCTAGTTGCCCTTTATTTTATTTATAATAATGTTTTATGCTATGTTACTCAACATACAGTATATCCTTAGTTTTTAATGTAATATTCCATCATCCATTATTTGCGTATAACACCCACTGCGCCATGCAATATGTGCCCTCCTTAATACCCATCACCGACCAATCCCAATCCCCCACCCACCTCCCCTCTGAAGCCCTCAGTTTGTTTCCCAGAGTCCACAGTCTCTCATGGTTCATTCCCCCTTCTGTTGACCCCCTCTTCATTCTTCCCTTCCTTCTCCTAACTGATCTTCCTATTTCTTATGTTCCATAAAGGAGTGAAACTGTATGATAATTGTCTTTCTCTGCTTGACTTATTTCACTTAGCATAATCTCCTCCAGTCCTGTCCATGTTGCAGCAAATGTTGGGTATTCGGTCTTTCTGATGGCTGAGTAATATTCCAATGTATATATGGACCACATCTTCTTAATCCAGTCATCTGTTGAAGGGTATCTCAGCTCCTTCCACAATTTGGCTGTTGTGGACAGTGCTGCTATGAACATTGGGGTGCAAATGTCCCTTCTCTTCACTACATCTGTATCTCTGAGGTAAATACCAAGTAGTGTAATCACTAAGTCACAGGGTAGCTCCATTTTGAATTTTTTTTTAAGATTTTATTTATTTATTTGACAGAGATAGAGACACCCAGCGAGAGAGGGAACACAAGCAGGGGAAGTGGAAGAGGAAGAAGCAGGCTCATAGCGGAGGAGCCTGATGTGGGGTTCGATCCCAGAACGCCGGGATCATGCCCTGAGCCGAAGGCAGACACTTAACCGCTGTGCCACCCAGTCCCCCCTCCATTTTGAATTTTTAAGGGACTCCCACACTGTTTTCCAAAGTGGCTGTACCAACTTGCATTCCCACCAACAATGTAAGAGGGATCCCCTTTCTCCACATCCTCTCTACCATCTATTGCTTCTTGTATATCAATTTTTGCCATCCTAACTGGCATGAGGTGATCTCAATGTGGTTTTGATTTGAATTTCCCTGATGGCTACTGATCTTGAACATTGTTTCATGTGTCTGTTAGCCATTTGTATGTCTTCATTGAAAAATGTCTGTTCATATCTTCTACCCATTTTTTGAATTGATTATCTATTTCTCATGTACTGAGTTTGAGAAGTTCTTTGTAGATCATGGATAGCAGTCTTTTATCTGTAGTGTCAGTGGAAATATCTTCTCCCATTTCTTGGACTGCCTCTTAGTTTTTTTGACTGTTTCCTTGGCTCTGCAGAAACTTTTTATCTTGATGAAGTCCCACAAGTTAATTTTTTTTCTTTTGTTTCACTTGCCTTTGGAGATGTTTCATGAAAACAGTTGCTGTGACCAATGTCAAAGAGGTTGCTGCCTATGTTCTCCTCTAGGATTTTGATGGATTCCTGTCTCACATTGAGGGGTTTCATCCATTTGGAATTTATCTTTGTGTATGATGTGAGGGAGTCGACAAGTTTCATTCTTTTGCATGTGGCTGTCCAATTTTCCGAACACCATTACTGTCTTTTTTCCCCTGAATGTTTTTTCCTGCTTTGTCAAAGATTAGTTGCCCTAAGAGCCAAGGGTCCATTTCTGGGTTGTCTATCATGACCCATTGGTCTATCTCTGTTTTTGTGCCAGAACCATGCTGTCTATGTATCACAGCTTTGTAGTATAGCTTGAAAATCTGCACCTCAGCTTTGTTTTTCCTTTTCAACTGTTCCTTGGTAATTCAGGGCCTTTTCTGGTTCCACACAAATTTAAGGGTTGTTTGTTCCAGTTCTTTGAAAAATGTAATTTTTATTTTGATTGGGATAGCATTGAAAGTGTAGATTGCTCTGGGGGTGCCTGGGTGGCACAGCGGTTACGCGACTGCCTTCGGCTCAGGGCATGATCCCAGCATTATGGGATCGAGCCCCACATCAGGCTCTTCCGCTATGAGCCTGCTTCTTCCTCTCCCACTCCCCCTGCTTGTGTTCCCTCTCTCGCTGGCTGTCTCTATCTCTGTTGAATAAATAAAAATCTTTAAAAAAATCCATGAGCATGGAATATTTTTCCAACTTTTTGTGTCTTCTTCAATGTCTTTCAAGAGTGATTTGTTCTTTCTAGAATACAGATCCTTTACATCTCTGGTTAATTCCGAGGTAACGTATGATTTTTGGTGCTATTGTAAATGGAATGGATTCCCGAAATTCTCTTTCTTCCATCTCATTTTTTGTGTATAGAAATGCAACTGATTTCTGAACATTGATTTTTTATCCTGCCACATTACTGAATTGCTTTATAAATTCTAGTAATTTGGGGGTGGAGTCTTTTGGGTTTTCCATACAGAGTATAATCTCATCTGTGAAGAGAGAGAGTTTGACTTCTTCTTTGCCAATTTGGATACATTTTATCCCTTTTGTTGTCTGATTGCTGTTGCAAAGACTTCTAGTACTATGTTGAATAATAATGGCGAGAGTGACCATCCATGTCGTGTTCCTGATCTTAAGGGAAATGCTTTCAGTTCTTCCCCATTGAGAATGATATTTGCTGTAGGCTTTTCATAGATGGTTTTTATGAAATTGAGTAATGTACCCTCTATCTCTACACTCTGAAGTGTTTTAATCAGGAAAGGATGCTGTATTTGTCAAATGCTTTTTCTGCATCAGTTGAGAGGATCATCTGGTTCTTGACTCCTTTCTTGTTGATATGAACTATCACACTGAATGAATTGCAAATGTTGAACAACACTTGCATCCCAGGGATGAATCCTACTTGGTGTTGATGGATAATCTTTTTAATGAACTGTTGGATTCTATTGGCTAGGATCTTGTTGAGAATTTTGGTGTCCATATTCATCAGGAACATCGGTCTATAATTTTCCTTTTTGATGGGGTCTTTGCCTGGTTTGGGGATCAAAGTCAAACTGGCCTCATAGAATGGGTTTTGTAGTTTTCCTTCTGTTTCTATTTTTTGAAACAGCTTCAGGAGAATAGGTATTATTTCTTCTTTGAATGTTTGGTAGAATTCCCCAGGGAATCCGTCAGGCCCTGGAGTCTTGTTTTTCTGATGTTTTTTTTTTTTAATGTTTTTTTATTACATTATGTTAGTCACCATACAGTACATCCCTGGTGTCTCCTGCAAAGTCGATGATTCATTAGTTGAGTATAACACCCAGCGCACCATGCAATATGTGCCCTCCTTAGTACCCATCAGAAGGTTTTTAATCAATGCTTCAATCTCTTCATAATTAATTGGTCTATTTAAAAAATCAGTTTATTCCTGTTTCATTCTTGGTAGTTTATAGGTTTCCAGGAAGACATCCATTTCTTCCAGGTTGTTTAATTTATTGCCATAACGTTGTTGGTAAAAGTTTCTAATGATCCTTCCTATTTCATTGTTGTTGGTCGTGATCTCTCCCATTTCCTTCCTAATTTTATTAATTTGGGTATTTTCTCTATTCTTTTGAATAAGCCTGGCCAGTGGCTTATCGATATTATTTATTCTTTCAAAGAACCAGCTTCTAGTTCTGTTGATCTGTTCTACTGTGCTCCTGGGTTCTACTTCATTGATCTCTGTTCTAATGTGGTTCAACTGCCTTCTCAAGCATGGATTAGGCCTGTTATTCTATTCCAGCTCCAGCTTCTTGAGGTGAGAATACAGAAACTGCATTTTAGATTTTTCTATTCTTTTGAGTGAGCCTTGGATGGCTAAATATTTTCCCCGTAGGACTGTGTTTGCAGTGTCCCATAGGTTTTGGACCATTGTGGTTTCATTCTCATCTGTTTCCATAAAATGTTTAAATTGATTTTTAATTTCCTGGTTTACCCAACCATTGTTGAGCAGGATGGTTCTTAGTTTCCAAGTGTTTGAATTTCTTCCAAATTTTTCCTTGTGATTGAGTTCCAGTTTCAAAGCACTGTGGTCTGAGAATATGCAGGGAATAATCTCAGTCTTTTGGTATTGGTTGAGACCTGTTTGTGACCCAGGATATGGCCTATTCTGGAGAAAGTTCCATGTGCATTCGAAAAGAATGGGTATTTTGTTGTTCTGGGCTGTAGTGTTCTGTATATATCTATGAGTTCCATCTGGTCCAGTATATCATTCAAAGCTCTTTTTCTTTGTTGATTTTCTGCTTATGTGATCTGTCTATTGCTGAGAGTGGAGTGTTGAGGTCCCCTACTATTAACGTGTTATTATTTATATGTCTCTCTATTCTGGTTAAGAGTTGGCTTCTGTATCTAGCTGCTCCCCTGTTGGGAGCATATATATTTATAATTGTCATATCCACTAGTTGGATACATCCTTTAAGAATAATATAGTGTCCTTCTGTATCTCTAACTACAGTCTTTACTTTAAAATCTAATCTATCTGATATGAGAATTGCTACCCCAGCTTTCTTTTGAGGGCCTTTGGCATGAAAAATGGATTTCCATCCCTTCATTTTCAGTTTGGATGTATCTTTAGGTTCAAAAGGAGTCTCTTGTAGACAGAAAATGGATGGGTTATGTTTTTTTATCCAATCTGCGACCCTGTGGCATTTTATGGGACCATTTAGGCCATTCACATTGAGAGTGATTATTGAGAGATACGATTTTAATGATGTCATGTTGTCTTTGAAGTCTTTGTTTCTATAGGTTGTAATTTTCTGTTCTGTATCACTCTTGGGGCCTTTTTACTTTTATAGAACCACCCCTTAATACCTCATGTAGGGCTGGTTTGGTCATTATAAATTCCTTTAGTCTCTGCTGATATTGGAAGGTACTTATCTCTCTATCAATTCTGAATGACATGCTTGCTGGATAATGGATCCTTGGCTGCATGTTTTACTCAGATAGAGCTTTGAAAATACTCTACCAACCCTTCCTGGCTTGCCAGGTCTCTGTAGACAGGTCTGACATAATTCTGATATTTTTCCCTCTGTACATTAGGATTTTCTGAATATCACCATGGCAGACCCCTCCCCCAGAAAGCAGGCTGAAAAATCAAGAAACCCACATTCCTAAGGTCCCTATGTAACAAGAGCACACTGCCTGTGTCCTGGTCAATAATTTGGGCTCTGGACAACCCCGCAAACTCTCCTCATCAGAATGAGGAGGAGGAGAGATCCCCCCCCCAACAAAGAAAATATATAGAGTCTGTGGCCTCTGCCACAGAACTGTTGGATATGGATATAACCAAATTGTCAGAAATGGAGTTCAGAGTAACAATGGTTAAGATGATGTAGAGGCTTGAAAAAAAATATTAACAAAAATATTAACAAGAATATAGAATCTCTAAGGGTGGAAATGAGAGTGAATCTGGCAGAAATTAAAAATGCTATGAATCAATTGCAGTCTAAACTAGATGCTTTGATGGCCATGGTAAATGAGGCAGAAGAAAGAATTAGTGAATTGGAGGATCGGATGGTAGAAGAGAAAATTAAATCAGAAACTTGACTCAAAAAATTCCAATCACGATTATGTAGGTTATAGGAGATTACTGACTCAATGAAACATCCCAATGTCAGAATCATCAGCATCCCTGATGGAGTAGAGAAAGAGAGAGGTCTAGAAGAGATATTTGAACAAATTGTAGCTGAGAATTTCCCTAATTTCGCAAAGGAAACAAGCATTCATGTCCAAGAGGCAAAGAGGACCCCTCTCAAGGTCAATGAGAACAGACCTACACCACATCACATCATAGTGCAATTTGCAAATAATTGATCCAAGGATACAGTATTGAAAGCGGACAGGGGGAAGAACATCCTAGTTGTCCTTTGAACTGTAGCTTGTTTTCTGTGACCCAGGGGAGACAAATCATCTTACACTCCCCAGAATTATCCCCAGCACTGCAGTTGGCAGGATGTTGAGGGTGTGGTTCCTGTGTTCCTTTGTCTTTGTCTCTCTCTGTCTTATGTTGTGCAGACACTGTTCAGTCTGCCCTCAGTTCTTCTTCAGGAGGATTTGCTCTATAAATATGTGTAGACTCGGTGTGTCCATGGAGGTTGTGAGTTCAGTTCTCACCATAGGTGAAGTGAACTAGGTCCCCATCTTGAACTCTTATCTTTATAAATTTACTCAAATTATTCCACTTCTCAGTGTCTCAATTTCCTGACTGTAAAATAGATATTTTATTTCAGGATCCAATAGCCTTACTTGGCTAACTTACCAGGCACACAGTAGGTGCTCATTAAATGTTTCTCTCCTCTCATCCAACACCGTGCTCTCCAAAACAAACATTCCTTGATCATGCAGACAAACTGCTCCTCCCACTCTCAATGTCTGCAATTTCTGAGTGGAGTATGGGAAGACCCACCCTGCTCCTGGGCTTGGCACCTCACAGGTCACTCTGGCAACTTTACCCTTGCCACTTGCTTGCTTTCTCTCCACCTACTCAACTGAGACGTGAACATGCCTTGGTATACCCATCTCTATAAATCCACCTCCTTGGAGGGAGGCTAACCTCAGAACCCATCAAGGTTCATGAATACATTATCAGCCAAGGGAAATGCTGAGCCACTGGGCCAGTCCTCCCAGGGGTTTTAGAAATCCACTCCTCATAGTTGGATTTTGGAGAAAATTTCAGTGGAAGGCCCAGGAGGGTCTTAGTGGTTGAGTAGTGTAGGTTTATCTAAAGTACATCTCTGGATTATGAGGATCACACCCCAAGGAAAGTTTCTATCAATCTGGCAGCTGTAGTCAAATGTGAAATGGAAAGGATAGAAAGAAGTGATAGCTGCTGAGTGCCCAGAGTGGATGCTTCACTGTGCCAGGCCAGTGATAGGACTTTTCTCTGAACCTGGTAACAATTCTACAGACTGGTCATGCTCTTGCATGTCCCTATTTTGCAGATGAGGAAAGTGACATTGGTTGAACTTACCTTAGCATGTAGCTGTGTTATAACATGGTGCATGGAAGGAGTCTATAGAGCCTAGTGGGTGTGGGTTCACATCATAGCTCCACCTCCTTCTAGCTGTGTGACACTGAGTACATTCCTGAACCTCTCTGATTCTCAGTCACCTCATCTACAGCATGGAGACAGCAATGCCTACCTCATTAATGTGTTTGAAAATTGAAATGACATTGCAAACCTAAGATTCTTACCAGTGTTTCTGGCACATGGTAAACACTCAAGAAATACTGTCTGTTCTTAATTTTAGTATTATTGATGTTATTGCCAAAAACCCTGACCTGAAAACGACGGTGTTTAGATTCAAAACTAAATCCACCTGGATGCAAAATGAAAAGAAATAGAACCATATGCATGTTTAGAAACAAAACAAAACAAAACTGTCACACTCTTTCCTTCAAGCTCCTTGGCATCATTTACTAATGCCAGGCATCGTGTTGGACACTGGAAACAGAATAAAGAAGATCATTCTGTTGAGGGGATTATAAGCAAGGAAAGTAAAGTAAATTATATTATTTGTCCCTTTTTTTTTTTTTTTGCCTTCTTTCCTGGCATGGCCCTCCCGTTGGACCACACTTACTTTTTTTATGAGTGGGCTTGGCTGTATGACTTGCTTTGGCCAATGGAATGTGAATATGCTTGCTGTAAACGGAGAATTTAAATGGCCAAAATTTGGAGCCATGTTCCCAACAAAGGCTATGACGTCTGGGGTCAGAAATGGTCTATGCAGAAATACCTGTGTGAGGTCCTGAAGAGCAGTTGGAAGACAGCGGCTTCTAGCAAGCCTGGGATAGCATCGCTGAGACCGACGGAGAACAAGAGAGAAAGCCACAGATCAGGAAAATAACAGAGGGAGCTTGTTCTTATATGGGTTAAGATGACAGAGGAGTAGGGGACCCCTTTTTCAGCCGGTCCCCGAAGTCGAGTTGGATAGGTATCAGACCAGCCTGAACATCCACGGAATCAGCCTGGGATGCAGGAAGATACATCTGGATCACTACAAATGAGCATCTTTAGGGCTAAGTATTGAGGTACGAAGCAGGGAGCTGTGAAACCACACACAGATAATGGAAGATAAATGGAAGGGGGAGGGAGCCCCCATGTTCGGGTGCTGGGAAGCGGTAGCCAACTGCACGGGGGAGCGGGTGGACTCCAGGACGGCACCCGCGAGAGAGCAGACAGACCGTGAGAAGGGAGGTGTGCCACCAGACATCTCAAGGAACTCCGGTGTGCTCACTGTCACCAGAGTGTGACTGGGAGCTCTGGCAGCACATGGGGGTGGCTGGTGGCTGGCGGCTGACAGTGTTAGAAACACAAAGGACAGAGATGCGCCGGCCCTGGAAGTGAGGGCTGGGACTCTGGGTGTGGGGCTCACATCCCTGGACGCTGCAGGGTTGAGCAGCACCAACAGAAAAAGAGTTAAAGTGGCCAGAACATCATTGGAGAATGGTCCTCGAACCCTCTGTTCTGTGACAGAGGCTGAGATTCAGCCACTGCTGCTCTGACTCTCAGAACAGGCACCGCAAACGACCAGGGAAAGCCACCAGAGAACAAAAGCCTGGAAATACCAGCTCACAGTGTGCCCATCCCCCCTCGCAGGGGACACGGAGACTCTACACAAACAGGGTTGCCTGAGTATTGGCATGGCAGGGCCTCCCATAGAAGAAAGGCTGAAAAATCAAGAAGCCGACATCCTTAATATCCCTATAAAACAAGGGCGCATGGCCTGGTTCCCGGTCAGTAATTGGAGCTGTGGACAAACCCGCAACTTCTCCTCATCAGAATGACAAGAAGGAGAAATCCCCCTCAGCAAGGAAAAGACAATGAGTCTGTGGCCTTTTCCACAGAATTAATGAATATGGATATAACCAATTTAACAGAAATGGAATTCAGAGTAACATTGGTCAAGATGATGTTTAGACTTGAAAACAGTATTAATGAAGATGTTAATGATAATATAGAATCTCTAAGGGCAGAAATGAGAGCAAATCTGGCAGAAATTAAAAATTTTATGAGCCAAATGCAGTCAAAACTAGAGGCTCTGAGAGCCAGGGTCACTGAGGCAGAAGACGTATCAGCGAATTGGAGGAGGGGTTAGTAGAAGAAAAAGCTAAAATAGAATCTGGACTTAAAAAAATCCACGCTCAGGAATGTAGGTTACGGGAGATTACTGACTCAATGAAACGTTCCAATGTCAGAATCATCGGCATCCCTGAGGGGATGGAACAAAACAGAGGACTAGAAGAGATATTTGAACAAATTGTAGCTGAAACTTCCCTAATCTAGCAAGGGAAACAAACATTCATGTCCAAGAGGCAGAGAGGACCCCTCCCAAGCTCAACCATGACAAACCTACGCAACGTCAAGTCATAGTGCAATTCGTTAAGTATTAGATCCAAGGATACAGTATTGAAAGCGGCCAGTGCAAAGAAATTTCTCACGTACCAATGCAAAGGCATCAGAATTATGTCAGACTTGTCTACACAGACCTGGAATGAGAGAAAGGGTTGGGGGGGGGCATTTTTAAAACTCTTTCAGAGAAAAACATGCAGCCAAGGATCCTCTATCCAGCAAGGCTGTCATTCAGAACTGATGGAGAAATAAAGACCTTCCAGAATGGCCAGTCGTTGACTAATTTTGCAACCACAAAACCAGCCCTACAGGAGATATTAAGGGGGTTGTATAAAGGTAAAAAGGCCCAAGAGTGTTACAGAACAGAGAGTCACAACCAATAGAAACAAAGACTTTACTGGCAACATGGCATCATTAAAATCATATTTCTTAATAATCAGTCTCATTGTAAATGGCCTAAATGCTCCCATTAAGCATGACAGAATTGCAGATTGGATAAAAAGACTTGACCCATCCATTTGGTGTCTACAAGAGACTCATTTTAACCTAAAGATATATTCAGACTGAAAGTAAAGGGATGGAATACCATCTTTCATGCAAATGGACCCCAAAAGAAAGCTGGGGTAGAAATTCTTATATCAGGTAGATTGGATTTTAAACTAAAGACTATAGTTAGAGACACAGAAAGGCACTATATTATTCCTAAAGGATGTATCCAACAAGTGGAGATAACAATTATAAATACATATGCCCCCAACAGGGGAGCAGCAAGATACACAAGCGAACTCTTAACCACAATAAAGAGACATATAGATAAAAATGCATTAATAGTAGGGGACGTCAACACCCCACTATCAGAAAGACAGAACACCCATGCAAAAACTTGACAAAGAAACAAAGGCTTGAATGCCATACTCGACGAGTTGGACCTCATAGATATATACAGAACACTACACCCAGAACCAAAAAATACTCATTCTATTCTAATGCCCATGGAACATTCTCAAGAATAGACCATGTTCTGGGACACAAAACAGGTCTCAACCGATACCAAAAGATTGAAATTATTCCGTGCATATTCTCAGACCACAACACTTTGAAATTGGAACTCAACCACAAGGAAAAATTTGGAAGAAACTCAAACACTTGGAGACTAGGAACCATCCTGCTCAGGAATGATTCAATAAACCAGGAAAACAAAAGTCAATTTAAACACTTTATGGAGACCAATGAGAATGAAAATACAATGCTCCAAAACCTATGGGATACAACAAAGGCAGTGCTAAGGGGGAAATACATAGCCATCCAAGCCTCACTCAAAAGAATAGAAAAATCTAAAATGCAGTTTTTATATTCTCACCTCAGGTAGCTGGAACAGCAACAGAGGGACAGGCCTAACCCACGCATGAGGAAGCAGTTGACCAAGATTAGAACAGAAATCAATGTATTAGAAACCAGGAGTACACTACAGCAGATAAACAGAACTAGAAGCTGGTTCTTTGAGAGAATTAATAAAATTGACAGACCACTGGCAACACTTATCCAAAAGAAAAGAGAAAGGACCCAAATTAATAAAATTATGAAAAAAAAAGGAGAGGTCATAACTAACAACAATGAAATTGGAAGGATTATTAGAAATTTTTATCAACAGCTTTATGCCAATAAGTTAAGCAATCTGGAAGAGATGCAGGCCTTCTTGGAAACCTATAAACTACCAAGACTGAAACAGGAAGAAATTGATTTTTTAAACAGGCCAATTAATTATGAAGAGATTGAAACAGTGATTAAAAACCTTCCAAAAAACAAAACTGCAGGGCCTGATGGTTTTCCGGGGGAATTCTACCAACCATTCAAAGAAGAAATAATATCTATTCTCCTAAAGCTATTTCAAAAAATGGAAACAAGGAAAGCTACCAAACTCATTCTATGAGGCCAATATTACCTTGATCCCCAAACCAGGCAAAGACCCCGTCAAAAAGGAGAATTACAGACCAATTTCCCTAATGAATATGTACGCCAAAATCCTCAACAAGATCCTGGCTAAAGGAATCCAACTGTTATTAAAAGGATTATCCATCATGACCAAGTGGGATTCATCGCTGTGATGCAAGGGTGGTGAAACATTCGCAAATCTATCAGTGTCTTAGATTTTATGCAGAAACAAAAATTCAGAAATCATATGATTCTCTCAATAGATGCAGAAAAAGCATTTGACAAAATACAGCATCCTTTCCTGATTAAAACCCTTCAGAGTGTAGGAATAGAAGATACATTTCTCAATCTCATAAAAGCTATTTTATATAGCCTACAGCAAATATTACTCTCAATGAGAAAAAGCTGGAAGCCTTTCCCTTAAGATCAGGAACACGAAAAGGATGCCCACTCTCGCCACTATTATTCAACATAGTACTAGAAGTCCTTGCAACAGCAATTAGACAACAAAAAGGTATAAAAGGTATCCAAATCGGCAAAGAAGAAGTCAAAATGTCTCACTTTGCAGATAACATGGTACTCTATATGGAAAACCCAAAAGAATCCATTCCCAAATGATTAGAAGTTATAGAGCAATTCAGTAATGTGGCAGGATACAAAATCAATGCTCAGAAATCAGTTGTATTTCTATACACGAATAATGAGACTGAAGAAAGAGAAATTAGGGAATCCATCCCATTTACAATAGAACCAAAAACCATACGTTACCTTGGAATTAACTTAACCAGAGACGTAAAGGACCTATATTCTAGAAACTCTAAATCACTCTTGAAAGACATTGAGGAAGACACAAAAAATGGAAAAATATTCCATGCTCATGGATCGGAAGAATTAACATAGTTAACGTGTCCATGCTACCCAGAGCAATCTACACTTTCAATGCTATCCCGATCAAAATATTGATGACATTTTTCAAGGAACTGTAACAAATAGTCCTTAAATTTGTATGGAACCAATAAAGGCCCCAAATCCCCAAGGAACTGTTGAAAAGGAAAAACAAAGCTGGGGGCATTACAATGCCGGACTTTGAGCTGTACTACAAAGCTGTGATCACAAAGACAGCATAGTACTGGCACAAAAACAGACACATAGACCAATGGAACAGAATAGAGAACCCAGAAATGTACCCTCGGCTCTTTGGGCAACTAATCTTTGAGTAAGCAGGAAAAAACATCCAGTGGAAAAAATACAGTGTCTTCAATAAATGGTGCTGGAAAAATTGGACAGCTACATGCAAAAGAATGAATCTTGACCACTCTCTCACACCATACACAAAGATAAACTCCAGATGGATGGGAGACATATGTTTTCTTCTCCTTTACCCCGCCTTGCGACCATCTAGGTCGTTGCTCAACATCTTCCTGAAACCTTCCTCTGGTGATGGCTTCCACCCTGATTTTCCTCTACAGGTAAAATGGGTGCAGACCCCTCTGTTGAAGTATTCTTTAGCAGATCTTTGATGCAACCCAGAGAAAAAAAAAAGAGGAAAAAAAAAAAAAAGCTTTACCGGACAAGAAATTCAGGGCAAACGTGTTGATAAGCATGTTCTCTGTCCTGGGGCAGAAAGAGGACTGGAATATATTTGCAAATGATACTACAGATAAAAGACTGGTATCCAAGATCTACAAAGAACTTCTCAAACTCAATACACGAGAAACAAATAAACAAATCAAAAAATGGGCAGAAGATATGAACAGACACTTTTCCAATGAAGACATACAAATGGCTAACAGACACATGAAAAAATGTTCAAAATCATTAGCCATCAAGGAAATTCAAATCAAAACCACACTGAGATACCACCTTACGCCAGTTAGAATGGCAAAAATTGACAAGGCAAGAGACAACAATTGTTGGAGAGGATGTGGAGAAAGGGGATCCCTCCTACATTGTTGGTGGGAATGCAAGTTGGTACAGCCACTCTGGAAAACAGTGTGGAGGTCCCTTAAAAAGTTAAAAATTGAGCTACCCTATGACCCAGAATTGCAGTACTGGGTATTTACCCCAAAGATACTGACGTAGTGAAGAGAAAGGCCATATTCAACCCAATGTTCATAGCAGCATTGTCCACAATAGCTAAATCGTGGAAGGAACCGAGATGCCCTTCAACAGATGACTGGGTTAAGAAGTTGTTGTCCATATATACAATGGAATATTACTCAGCTATCAGAAAGAACGAGTTCTCAACATTTGCTGCAACATGGACGGCACTGGAGGAGATAATGCTAAGTGAAATAAGTCAAGCAGAGAAAGACAATTATCGTGGTTTCTCTCATCTATGGAACATAAGAACTAGGAAGATCGGTAGGGGAAGAAAGGGATAAAGAAAGGGGGGGGTAATCAGAAGGGGTAATGAAGCATGAGAGACTATGGATTCGGAGAAACAAACTGAGGGCTTCAGAGGGGAGGGGGGTGGGGGAATGGGATCGACTGGTGATGGGTAGTAAGAAGAGCACGTATTGCATGGTGCACTGGGTGTTGTATGCAACTAATGAATCATGGAACTTTACATCAGAAACCAGGGATGTACTGTATGGTGACTAACATAATGTAATAAAAAAATTAAAAAAAAAAAGAGATACCTGTGTGTACATACTTTGCTTCCCTTTTCTTTTCTATCAGAGTGGTACCCACCTTAGCGGCTGGCCTTGAGTTCTAGAGGAGTCAGTGTGTGTGTGAACAATGTTGAGTAGGATGGGCCGGTCATTCTTACTCTCAGCTCCTTATGGTTAACCACCACTTTCTCAGAACCTTGGAGACCCGGACCCACCATCTGGAGAATGCAGTGTCTAGTGTGGTGCTGTGGTGACTATGATGCTGAGCTGTACAGTGCAAACATCCAGAAATTCTTCCTTTGTATTCCAATACAACGGTTTATTTAAAGCTGACAAATACCCTGAACCTCATGTAAGTGATGAATCAGCAAATTCTACTCCGGAAACCAATACTATACTCTATGTTAACTAACTTGAATTTAAATTTAAAAAAGAATCTGATTTTTTTAAAGAAGTAACCTAGTTAAAATTAAAGTATATGGGGAACCCTAGAAATATATGGTGAGTCCTTATAAGAAGAGATTAGGACATGGATACAGAAAAGAAAATATGATGAGAACACCCAATGGAAAGGTGGCCACATACGAGCTAAAGAGAGAGACTTCAGGAGAAATCAACCCTGCAGATAGCTTCATCTCAGGTTTCTAACTTTCAGAATTGTGAGAAAATAAATACCTGTGTTTTAAAAATAAATAAACAAACAAATAAATAATAAATAGGATTATAGTAGCAAATTCTATAGCAATTATACAGGTAGTAGTCAGAAATCCACTGTGTATTTATTGTACCAAACTTGCATGGTGAGTATTTTCACGCCTTTCTAGACAATCCACTAAAAACTTGAGGTTTCAGTGCATTAGGGAGATAAAGCACACAACAACAATGGAACAACATAACATGACAAGGAACTAATAAATGGGATTGGAGACTACCACACTCTACACTAAAATGCCAGCCATGTGAAGCAGACAGTGATTGGGGGTGTGGACTAACCAGAAGAGGTCACACAGAGAGTTCGGTTTGGGTTGAGTCTTGAGGAGTGCATATTGCAGAGATTGGGAGAAAGAAGAACAGATGGGGGGGCCTAGGAGGGAGAAGGGGCTTTCATGCCTCTCAGGGAATGACTATGATTCATTTAGAGAGAAGGAAGATTATTGGCAGTGTCCAGATTGAGACGTGCAGATGTGCATGCTCTCCTCCCAGGTCCTACCCTCCCAAATGGGAAAACTTCAGTTCTCAATTCAACGTAATTCCTCCTCTGTGATGTCTTCCCTGATTTTCAACAACCAGAGTTCTTTCCTTTGACTTTCATTTTTCCTGGTTCACATACAAGGACATGTGTAAAAGTAATTATTTATGGTTGCACAAACCTTATATTTTGCCAATTCCCATTTATTCATTTATTTTTAAAAATTGAGATATAATTGACATGCCACAGTGTATTACTTTTGGGGGTACAACAAAGTGATAAATGTTTATATTGTGAAATATTCACCACTTAATTCTGATTAACATCTCTCCTCACAGTTACACGTTTTCTTGTGAAAAGAACTTTTAAGGCTTTTTTCATAGCAGCGTTCAAATATACAAAACAATATGATTAACCATAGTCACCATTAACTGGACTCCTCATAAAACCAGTTCATCCGTTTTTCACCACTTAGCTTCTTTTTTTTTTTTTAAAGATTTTATTTATTTATTTAACAGAGACAGCCAGCGAGAGAGGGAACACAAGCAGGGGGAGTGGGAGAGAAAGAAGCAGGCTCCTAGCGGAGGAGCCTGATGTGGGGCTCGATCCCAGAACGCTGGGATCACGCCCTGAGCCAAAGGCAGACGCTTAACGACTGTGCCACCCAGGCGCCCCCACCACTTAGCTTCTGTTTCTAAGTCACATATGTCTGTTAAAGTCAGAAGCAGGTATTGGTTCTCTTTTCATTCAAAATGGTTTTGCCCTGTGATTGTAGCCTTTTATCTTCAGTGACAGTAACCCTCTGGTCCCTGGCATGGTCCTTGACAAGCAGTTAAGAGCATCTTCAGCAGACACTGGCAGGGCTGAGTCCCTGTGGGTGCAGGCAGCTGCTGAGCAGGGGCATGGGATGATGAAAACCCAGGCAGGAAGATCACTCTGATTGTGGAGGAGGATTTGCAGCTGGAAAGTAAAGAGGTTCTTACCGTGAAAAAGAGGAGACTTGAGAGCCACTGCTGGAGAGACTGTGAGTCTGATGAAGGAAGCAGAAGTAGACTAGGATCTCTTACAAGGTTTATTCTAGACTGATAATCAATCCTTGTCATGCTTGCACAGTTGAGAATTAAGAAGCCAGCAAAGACTATGCTCATTCATTCCATATGCATTTATTTAGTTGTGTCTACTTTGGCCAACGATGTGTTAGGATATTGGATGTAAGGGATAGGATGAGGTTCCAGATGCTGATATGCTGGTTCTGCCCACAGGAACCTCACACCCAGGGACACAGATTCAAATTTGAGGCCTGTGTGTATCACAGTAGAGATGCATTGATTTATCATGTATGCTTCATGTCACAACATCTTTGAGTACCTGTGACATTCCAGGTATTGGCACTGGGTACTCTGTCCTTTCAGTCTGGGGAGCATTATTGTTCTGCTCAATGAATGGCACCTAGATGACCAATGGGGAGGGTCACACAGTTTAGGGCTGACTTACCCTCAAACAGTTCTAGTCATTGTCAGCAGGATTATATAGCACTCCCTCCAGGCACCTGGTGTTACAGAGAGAAGAAATGCCAGGTTTCATCATCCCCTTGTAGAGAAGACTGATGTCTTCAATGTCATGTTATTTCCATGTTGTTTATTTTTCCACTGTTGGCTAATGGCTCAAAAGAAGAAAGATAGAGTTCAGTTGTTTGGAAATTGAAAAGAACTTCCATCTCTTGGTGGAAGTTCTCGCTGAGTATCATATCATAAGTGAAGGAACCAATTCACCAATATATGCGTCCATCTTCATGAGCTTTAAAAATGTCTCCAAGTATTCCCCAGAGTAAATTGTTAAACATGTCAGTCAACATCAAAAATTAAAAAAAACAGATGATTCCGAGAGGGCGGTGGGTGGGTGATGGGAGAAAGAGACAAAGGGATGAAGAGTACACATCATGATGAACACTAAGCAAGGTACAGAATCGTTGAATCACTGTACTGTACCCCTGAAAGTATTATAACACTGTATATTAACTCTATTTCAACAAATGCACAGGAAAGCCTATGGCTGACATTTCAATGCAGGGAAACATCTGTCACACAGGTCAGTGGCTCTGCTTCGCTTTTGTTTTCAAAGGTTGGACTAAAAGTAACTAAAACATTCAGAGGTTTCATTTGGCTGTATTTAGATCTAGCCAGATGGCAGCTAGAAAACAATTAGATTAGAAACCATTAAGAAAAGTGAGTTAGAAATCAGTTTGAGGCCAAAACCCAGCGTCCGTCCGTTCCTGAAACTTGTACTCCAACCCACAAGCAGAAAGTGCCTGGTTGTGTTAGGGATGCTAAGCAAACCCTAGGGTGCTGTCAAGGTTTGCTCCTGGCAGTCTTCAGGGGGCAGGCACCTCAGTGTCTGTGGGGCCCCGCAGGGTACTGGAGCAGGTGATGAGGCCTGTGTGTCAAGACGGGAGGATATCTTGGGTTTGTGAAGCCCCTGTGCACATTTTCAGGGAATGTAGGATGATCACTGTCTGGGGTGGGACACCTGGGCATGTCTACAGGGCCTGTGTGATGGATCTCTGCCTTGGGGACATGGAGTTCTTTGTTGCCAGGCCTAACATCTTTTCTTCCCCAAGGAAATCAGAAATCCAGTGGTTAAAATGTACATGCAGAGTAAAGATGGTGCTCGAGGAGTAGGGGTCCCCTAAGTTTGTCTGGTCCCTTGAATACAACTAGAAAGTTATCAAATCATTATGGACACTTGAGAAGTCAAACAGAGATCTGAGGAAAGAAATGCTGGGAGTCTACATGGTGGAGGGGAGAGAGCCTACTTGAGGCGACTACTGCAATGTATTACAGGCACTGGAGCACAAAATCAGAACTTGTAGAAGGCTGCTATGTATGGGATGTTCCCAGATTAACGGTGCTCAGGCGCTGAAGCCAGGCAGAACCCCAGATATGACAGCATGGTCTGAGGATCCCTGGAGTCACAAGAAGAATGGGTGGTGCCTTGGTGCCCCAGAGTTCCCAGGCACAGGAGCAGGGAAGCGGGCTGAACCAATGAGTCTAGATGCCTGTTTTCTGCTCTGTGTTGCCATAAACGGCAAACCACCGCATGGTGGTCCAATTGCGCTCCTGGGAGGGGCTTTGCAAAAAGCAGAAGGTTGGGGATACCCCCCTCCCTCCCATGGGAGGGACAGAGTGGGTCTTCACCCTTAGGAGTCTGTCAAATTGGAGAGTTGAAACTCAGTTGTGTGCCTGAGATGAAAAAACAAACAAAAACAAACAAGCAAAGGCAGGGGAAACCAGGGAGACAGAATGGTTAATTTATGTTTTATGAGGGCTCACTGAAGACTGGGGGCATGAATTTCAGCTCCAGGACTAGAGAGTGGGTGCTGCCATATTCATCCTGCCCAACAGGGCTGAAAGCCTATAGGAAGCAAAACAGTGCCACCTACTGGAAGCGGCAGAAGCTCACACCCAGCCCTGCCTCCCTGTGCACTCCAGGAGCTGATCCCCTAGGACAATTCCCCCTGAGAAACAGCTCAAGGCCCCTACCCCAGAAGTGCAGCACAAACAACTCACTCACACCAAGGTTACTGATCACTGAGGGCTGCAAAGTTTCAGCTCTTGGCAAACACAGTATAGAGCATTCTTTGCATTTTATTCTTTTACACTTTTATTATTTTTTCAGTTATTTTCTTTTTTTATAATATTTTTGTTATCTTATGTTAGTCACCATACAGTACATCCCTAGTTTATTATGTAAAATTCCATGATTCATCACTAGCATATAACATCCAGTGCACCATGCATTACATGCCCTCCTTACTACCCATCACCAGCCTATCCCATTCCCCCACCCCCCTCCCGTCTGAAGCCCTCAGTTTGTTTCTCAGAGTCCATAGTCTCTCATGCCTCATTCACCCTTCTGATTACCCCCCCTTTCTTTACCCTTTCTTCTCCTGCCAATCTTCCTACTTCTTATGTTCCATAGATGAGAGAAACCATATGATAATTGTCTTTCTCTGCTTGAATTCTTTCACTTAGCATTATCTCCTCCAGTGCTCTCCATGTTGCAGCAAATGTTGAGAACTCATTCTTTTTGATAGCTGAGTAATATTCCATTGTATATATCGACCACATCTTCTTAATCCAGTCATCTTTTGAAGGGCATCTCGGCTCCTTCCTTGATTTAGCTATTGTGGACAATGCTGCTATGAACATTGGGGTGCATATGGCCCTTCTCTTTTCTACATCTGTATCTGTGGGGTAAAGACCCAGTAGTGCAATGGGTGGATCATAGGGTCGCAAAATTTTTAACTTTTTAAGGGACCTCCACACTGTTTTCCAAAGTGGCTGTACCAACTTGCATTCCCACAAACAATGTAGGAGGCATCCCCTTTCTCCACCTCCTCTCCAACATTTGTTGTTTCCTCACTTGTCCATTTTTGCCATTTTAACTGGTGTATGGTGGTATCTCAATGTGGTTTTGATTTGAATTTCCCTGATGGCTAATCATTTTGAACATTTTTTCACGTGTCTGTTAGCCATTTGTATGTCTTCATTGGAAAAGTGTCTGTTCATATCTTCTGCCCATTTTTTGATTTGTTTGTTTCTTGTGTATTGAGTTTGAGAAGTTTTTTTTGTAGATCTTGGATACCAGTCTTTTATCTGTAGTGTTATTTGCAAATAACTTTTCCCATTCGGTGGGCTGCCTCTTAGTTTTTTTGACTGTTTCCTTGGCTGTGCAGAAGCTTTTTATTTTGATGAAGTCCCACAAGTTCATTTTATCTTTTGCTTCTCTTGCCTTTGGAAATGAGTCATGAAAAAATTGTTGTGGCCAATGTCAAAGAGGTTGCTGCCTATGTTCTCCTCTAGGATGCTGATGGATTCCTGTCTGACATCGAGGTCTTTCATCCATTTGGAGTTTATCTTTGTGTATGGTGTGAGAGAGTAGTCAAGTTTCATTCTTTTGCATGTAGCTGTCCAACTTTCCCAGCACCCTTTATTGAAGAGACTTTCTTTTTTCCAATGGATGTTTTTTCTTGCTTCCTCAAACATTAGTAGCCCAAAGAGCTGAGGGTCCATTTCTGTGTTCTCTATTCTCTTCTATTGGTCTATGTGTCTGTTTTTGTGCCACTACCATGCTGTCTTTGGGATCTCAGCATTGTAATATAGCTTGAAATCCGGCAACTTGATGCCCCCGGCTTTGTTTTTCCTTTTCAACAATTTCATGTCGATTTGGGGCCTTTTCTGGTTCCCCACAAATTTAAGGGTTTTTTGTTCCAGTTCTTTGAAAAATGTCATTGGTATTTTGATTGGGATGGCATTGAAAGTGTAGATTGCTCTGGGTAGCATAAACATTTTAACTATGTTAATTCTTCTGATCCATGAGCATGGAATATTTTTCCATCTTTTTGTGTCTTCTTCAATGTCTTTCAAGAGTGATTTGTAGTTTCAGCTTCCTTCGCCAGAGTTTTCCTCTTTGCTCCTTTGGGTGGTGTTCAGTCCTTCATGCTCTTCTCCTCTTCATGGTCCTCACAGGGAAGCCCATCTAACCCCTTGCTTCAGAGAGCACCTCTCTGCTCCTTACTCTTCTCTCCCCTGAGCTCCAGACCCTATGTATCTGCTCCATGATGAGACAGCTCCATCTGGCAGCTCACTCTTTCAACAATAACTAATAGGAACTTCCTGTGTACCAGTGGGGAAAAAATACAGAAGGTTCCTGAACACATTATTATTTTTTTCATTAGTTTTAGGGGGAGAATTTAGTGGTGCATCCATTGCATAGAACACGGAGTGCTTATTCCATCAAGCGCCCTCCTTAAGGTCCATCCCCCAATGACCCCATGCCCTCACCTACCCCCCCTCCAGCAACCCTCAATTTGTTTCTACTTTAGAGTCCTTTACAGTGTGCCTCCCTCTCCATTTTCATCTTATTTTATATTTCCTTCCCCTATGTTCATCGGTTTTGTTTCTTAAATTCCATTTATGAGAGAAATCATATGGTATTTGTCTTTCTCTGACTCACTAATTTCAATTAGCATAATACCCTCTAGTGCTATTAACATCAGTGCAAATGGCAAGATTTTGCTTTTCTTGGTGGCTAAGTAATATTCCATTGTGAATATATAACAAATCTTCTTTATCCAAACTTTTAAAAGATCTGTATTTGCATCCTGCTGCTTATAATACGTTGCAGTAGCCTCCTCTAGCAGACTCCCTCTCCTCCGCTGTATCCTCAGCTATATCACCCCAGATTCACGTCTCCAATCTCCTACCTTCCAAATGGTGGTCCCTTTTCTATTTGTAGAATTCCAGCATCTATATTCTTAGGTCTCTGATTGATTTCTTGGGTGTTAAGAATGGTTTGATAAGTACGTAGTTGTATTTGAGGGAGGAGACAAACTTAACTCCTCCCCCCAGGACTTTCTGATTGGATGCTGGATATGAAGGCTGTGTACCTGGTGATAGGCTGGATTTTGTTGTCCCACTTCTATGAGAGCTGAATGTTGTTCTGGCAACAGGTAATGACTTGTGACACAGCTTCATCCTTTCAGGTATAGGTTTATTGTAGGAAGATGTAAAAACATAATGTCTACCATTTTCTACATTTATATGTAAGCTTGCTGGATGAGTTGAGAGTACTATTTGCTCTAGTGACATGTTGTCTGACGTACCCCACAAGTGTGACTTTTCCTGGGGTCTAATGGCCCACGTCTTCATTAATATCAGTGCCAGTATTTTAGTTTACTCTGAGTAAAACATTTAGGTTTCTACTGGTTGAGTCTTTCAGCCTCACCATGAACTTCACTAAAAATACATCCCAAATGTTTCATCCTGAGGGAAAGTTTACCTGCTTTCTTTTAAAACATGGTTTCCAGGCAATGATGTCAGAAGGGTCACTGAGAAATCCATTGGTCATTGGCCAGCTGAGCTGCCTGCTGATGGCCACCAAATGAGGCCAGTGTGACAAATACCTGATGACTGGCCAAGGCATGGTGGTGACATCACAAGAAGGCATTGTGATACCCCAGGGCTGTTATAAAAGCACAGCAACAGCCCAGGCTTCACTGAGGAGAGAGGTGGCACTTCAGCCACAGCTCTTCTGGTGCTGTTCCTCGTGTTCTCTGCCCTGTTCTCTGCCCCTCTCTGGGGCAAGCCTCCTGCACACTCCTCCTGCCCCAGGACTCTGGCCAACACTCTGCACACCACCTTCATCTTTGCATCTATCTTTGTGCCCCTCAGTGGTCCTGAGAGTCCTCAAACCTGTACCTGATGACTCCTGGATCCATTTCCCACTGTGAGGATGGCTTGGCTATTCAGGCACACATTCCCATTTGGCACATGGAAGTGGGCCACTGGGAATGAGAGTGCTGTGGATTCTCAGCCACCTGGGCCCCACACCTCTGGGGTCACAAGTGATCTCAGCACAGGAAAGCTGGGCCCATGTCCTGAAGGAGCACTGGACACCCTACTACTCAGGAGCCCTCTAGCCCAGCTCAGCACAGGGCGCATGAGTGTCCTGAACATCCAGCCGACCCAGATGTGCACAATGTGTACAATGCCTCCAGACACCTGGTGGAGAGGGAATTGTAGGAAACAACTAAGTACTGGGAGAAGGAATCACATCACTGGACACAGTGGGAGTTCTTGGAACATAGGCCCTCAGACCATGAGCTGTCTGAACCAGCTAAGCAGTGGACAAACTAATCCCCCAGACACGAGCTTGACCAGGAGGCGACACACCGCAAACCCTTGGACACAAAAGAACACAGAGAAATTCAGTTCTCAGAACAGAGCACCCATAAGGAGCCCTCAGTATGGGAGCCTCTGAACCCATTCGACAATGGGCAGATTGGTTACACAAACCCTGGAAAGAACATGAGCCCACGTACCACAAACTGTCCAGCACAGTCCATCACAATACATGTGTCCAGAGAAAACCAGGCTTGCCATGTGCCAAGATACCATGAGTCTTGCATCCCAGCTCAGCATTGGGAAAAGTACTCACCTGGACAGAAAGTTCACCAAGTGTCCCTGAACCTAAAGACCAACAATTCAGCTCTCTGCTAAGCCAAGCAGGAACCTTGACAATGGGCTCACCACGTGCCCTTGGGCTTGGAGACCATCAACAGCTCTGCACTAGGCCAAGCAGGCATTTGGACAGTGGCCTCACCATGTGTCCTTGTTCCTGGGAAGAAATAACCCAGCTTTGTGCTAGGCCAAACATGTACCTGGGCAGTAAGCTCACCGTGCACTCTTAGATCTTGAAACCAGCAAATTAGCTCTGGACAAGCAGACACCTTGATAGCAGGATCACCATGTGCCCTTTGTCCTGGGGACCAACAACTTAGCTTTCTGCTAGGCCAAAGAGGCATCTGGGCAGAGGGATCACTATGTGCCTTGGACCTGGAGACCAAGAACACAGCTCTGTGCTTGTGCAAGTAGGCTCCTCTACAGTGGGCTCACCACATAGCCTTAGACATGGATCCATCCTCCCCCCCCCCCGGAAGGACAGAGCACTCAAAAACTGGGCTTGCCCTTGTTCTCAGGCTATTAGTTGTCCAAAACTGCTCAGCGCTACACCCATACTTCCACAAGAACCATGGCCACCTGGGAGCTTTCAAACCAGACACCCTCCATCCCAACTTAACACTCGGCTAAATACCAAGGAGAGACTAGCCTGACCCAAAACCCTCTCACCTTCCAACTCTGCAGAGAAGTGAGCATTTGAGTCACTTCTCACCTGGGACTGACTTCTGCTTGAGGTCCTTGTGGCCTGCTTTCTGGGCATTATTCATTTTGGGGGGAGATCTCTTCCCAAGAAGAAAATGACACCATGCCCTAGAAGATGAAACAGACTAGTGCTTTGAAGACTTTGTATTAAAACTCAGGGCTGGAAATGAGGAGAGGGGATGGGAGGAAGTTGTAGAGGACACCCGGGCCCTGAGCATTGTGGAGTCATTGGCTGAGATCTCCCAGTTGAACAAGAGGTGCTCCAGCCTGGAGGGAGAGGTAGAGGCCTTAAAACAAGAGGCCAAGCAGTGCAGTGAGAGGCAGACTCAGCTCCATGATGTGGAGAGGTTCTTGATTCAAATGAAGATTGCCAAGGAATTGTTGAAAAAGAAAAAGAAAGCTGGGGGCATCACAATGTGGGATTTCAAGCTGTACCACAAAGCTGTGATCACAAAGAGAGCATGGAACTGACACAAAAACAGACACATAGACCAATGGAACAGAATAGAGAACCCAGAAATGGATCCTTGGCTCTTTGGGCAACTAATCGTTGACAAAGCAGGAAAAAACATTCAGTGGAAAAAAGACAGGCTCTTCAACAAAGGGTGCTGGGAAAATTGGACAGCTACATGCAAAAGAATGAAACTTGACCACTCTCTCACACCATAAACAAAGATAAACTCCAAATGGATGAAAGACCTCGATGTCAGACAGGAATCCATCAAAATCCTAGAGGAGAGCATAGGCAGCAACCTCTAAGACATCGGCCACAGCAACCTTTTTCATGACACATCTCCAAAGGCAAGAGAAACAAAAGAAAAAATGAACTTGTGGTACTTCGTCAAGATAAAACCCTTCTGCACAGCCAAGGAAATAGTCAAAAAAACTAAGAGGCACCCCACGGAATGGGAAAAGATATTTGCAAATGACACTACAGATAAAAGACTGCTATCCAAGATCTATAAAGAACTTCTCAAACTCAATACACAAGAAACAAATAAATCATAAGATGGGCAGAAGAAATGAACACTTTTCCAATGAAGACATACAAATGGCTAACAGACACATGAAAAAATGTTCAAAATCATTAGCCATCAGGGGGAAATTCACATAAAAACCACACTGAGTTATCACCTTATGCCAGTTAGAATTACAAAAATTGACAAGGCAGGAAACAATTGTTGGAGAGGATGTGGAGAAAGGGGATCCCTTCTACATTGTTGGTGGGAATGCAAGTCAACAGATGACTGGATTAAGAAGATGTGGTCCATATATACAATGGAATATTACTCAGCTATCAAAAAGAATGATTTCTCAACATTTGCTGCAACATGGACGGCACTGGAGTAGATAATGCTAAGTGGAAGAGGTCAAGGGGAGAAAGACAATTATCATATGGTTCCTCTCATCTATGGAACATATGAACTAGGAAGATCGGTAGGAGAAGAAAAGGATAAAGAAGGGGGGTAATCAGAAGGGGGAATGAACCATGAGAGACTATGGACACTGAGAAACAAATGGAGGGCTTCAGAGGGGTGGGAGGTGGAGGAATGGTATAGGCTGGTGATGGGTACTAAGGAGGGCAAGCATTGCATGGTGCACTGGGTGTTATACTCAATTGATGAATCATGGAATTTTACATAAAAAGCTAGTGATGTATTGTATGGTGACTAACATAAGATAATAAAAATATTATTATGAGAAATAAATAAATGAATGAATGAATGAATAAATAAATAAATAAATAAATAAATAAATAAATAAATAATTGCTTTCTAATACAGCTTGAAGTCCCGAATTGTGATGGCTCCAGTTTGATTTTCTTTTTCAAAATTACCCTGGTTATTTTGGGTCTTTTCTGGTTCCATACAAGTTCATGATTGTTGCTTCCATCTCTGTGATACCTCCTGATGGTATTTCGACAGGGATTGTATTGACTGTCTATAATGCTTTGAGTAATATATACATTTTATTAATATTTCTTCTTCCAATCCATGAGCATGGAAAGGTTTTCCATCTTGTTGTGTCTTCTTCAATTTCTTTCATATGTGTTCTATAGTTTTCAGAGTACATCCCTTGAACTCTTCACTTAGGTGTATGCCTCAGTAAATTATACTTTTTGGAATAATTGTAAATGGGATTGATTCCTTGGTATCTCCTAATGCTGCTTCATTGTTAGTGTATAGAAATGCAACTGAATTCTGTACATTGATTTTATAACCTGTGACTTTGCTGGATTCGTTATCAGCACTAGCAGGGTTTGGTGGAATCTTCCAGTCTTCTACACACAGTATCATGTCATCTGGGAAGAGTGAAAGTTTATTTTCTCCCTGCTGTTTCAGATGCCTTTTATTACTTTTTTTTTTTTTTTTTTGTCTGCTAAGGCTCGGAATTCCAGTACAATGTCCAACAGCAGGGATGAGAGTGGACATCCCTTTTGTGTTCCTGACCTTATGGGAAAAACTCTAATCTTTTCCTCATTGGAGATAATATTCACTTTGGCCTTTCATATGTGGCTTTCAGGATATTGAGGCATGTTCCCTCTATCCCTATATGGTGGAGGGATCTTTTCAAGAAAAGATGCTCTATTTTGTCATATGCTTTTTCTGCTTCTATTGAGATGCATTCACTTCATTTCCAGAGCACTGGCTGGTCGACTGGGCAGGACCCCGCAGCATGGGACTTATTAATGCCTAGGATGGCCCACCCCTGGATGGCCCACCCCAATCATTTTGACAGCTTCCTGTGGTAGCCCTGCCTTCAGTGGCTCAGACCATTGAGGCAAAAAGTCTGCAGGAACACATTGAGAACACTTGAGCCTAGTGCTGGACCTTGGGCAAGTGGACGTGCCCTGACCCTGTCCTCAGGATGGAATGTGCCTTTCCTGCTCCAACAAGTTTCCCTCCAGGATTATAGCCCTGACATAGCAAGGTGCTTTGGAGAGTCTGGGGACTGTGTCTAACACTGGCCCAGTGAAGGCCCTTCCATGATTGCTTAGGATTTTGGCATGGGTGTGTGGAACTCGAGTCACCTTTGGCCACACAAGACGAGCCTCCTAATTAAGTTCCCTTCTATTGCATTACAATGTTTTCTATCTTTTTTTCATTGTTTATGTTTATTAATTAATTAATTTAATTTTTAAAATTATGATATGTTAGTCACCATACAGTGCATCATTAATTTTTGATGTAGTGTTCCATGATTCATTGTTTGTGTATAACACTGAGTGTTCCATGAAATATGTGGCCTCCTTAATGCCCATCACCGGGCTAGCCAGTCCCACAACCCTCCCTCCCCTATAAAACCTTCAATTTATTTCACAGAGTCGACAGTCTGTCATGGTTCAGTTTCCCTTCTGTTTACCCGCTCCTCATTTTTCCCTTCCTTCTCCTACCCATCTCCCTGTTATTCCTTATGTTTCATAAATGAGTGAAACCGTTTGGTAATTGTCTTTCTCTGCTTGGCTTATTTCATGTAGCATAATCTTCTCCTGTCCCATACATGTTGCTGCAACTGCTGGGTGATCATTCTTTCTGATGGCTGAGTAATATTGCATTATATATAAGGACCACTTCTTCTTTATCCATTCGTCTGTTGAAGGACATCTTGGTTCCTTCCACAGGTTGGCTATTGTGGACAACACTGCTATGAACATTGGAGTGCATATGGCCCTTCTCTTCACTACATCTGTATCTTTGGGGTAAATACCCAGTAGTGCAATGGCTGGGTCATAGGATAGCTCTATTTTTAACTTTTTGAGGGACCTCCACACTGCTTTCCAAAGTGGCTGTACCAACTTGCATTCCCACCAGCAGTGGAAGAGGGTTCCCCTTTCTCCACATCCTCTCCAACATTTGTTGTTTCTTGCCTTGTCCATTTTTACCATTTTAACTAGTGTAAGGTCAAATCTTAATGTGGTTTAGATTTGAATTCCCTGGTGGCTAATGATGTTGAACATTTTCATGTGTCTATTAGCCATTTGTATGTCTTCATTGGAAAAGTGTCTGTCCATATCTTCTGTCCATTTTATGATTTGATTATTTGTTTCTTGGGGATTAAGTTTGAGAAGTTCTTTGTAGATCTTGGATACCAGCCTTTTATCTGTAGTTTCATTTGCAAATATCTTCTCCCTTTCCGTGGTTTCCCTTTTAGTTTTTTTGACTGTTTCCTTGGCTGTGCAGAAGATTTTTATCTTGATGAAGTCCCACAAGTTCATTTTTTCTTTTGTTTACTTGCCTTTGGAGATGTGTCATGAACGAAGTTGCTGTGGCCAATGTCAAAGAGGTTGCAGCCTACCTTCTCCTCTATGATTTTCATGGATTCCTGTCTCACATCAAGGTCTGTCATCCATTTGGAGTTCAACTTTGTGTATGGTGTGAGAGAGTGGTCAAGTTTCATTCTTTTGCATATAGCTGTCCAAATTTCGCAGCATCATTTATTGAAGAGACTGTCTTTTTTCCACTCGATATTTGTTCCTGCTTTGTCAAACATTAGTTGATAATAGAGTCGAGGGTCCATTTCTGGAGTCTATTCTGTTTCATTGGACCTCATGTCTCTTTTTGTACCATGTTGTCTTGGTGATCACAGTATTGTAGTACAGCTTGAATTCAGGCAACGTGATGTCCACAGATTTGTTTTTCTTTTTCAACATTTCCTTGGTGATCCAGGGTCTTTTCTGTCTCCACACAAATTTTAGGATTGTTTCTTCCAGCACTAGTTTATTCCAAGATATCTGATGGGTTTTGGTGCTATTGTAAATGCAATTGATTCCCTAATTCTCTTTCTTCAGTCTCATCATACGTGTATAGAAATGCAACTGATTTCTGAGCATTGATTTTGTATCCTTCCACATTACTGAATTGTTCTACCAGTTCTAGTAACTTGGGGGGGGGGTATTTCGGGTTTTCCATATAAAGTATCATGTCATCTGTGGAGAGAGAGAGAGTTTGACTTCTTCTTTGCCAATTTGCATACCTTTTTATTCTTTTTTGTTGTCTGATTGCTGTTGCTAGGACTTCTAGTACTATTTTGAACAATAATGGCAAGAGTGGGCATCCTTGTCATGTTCCTGATTTTAAAGGAAAGGTTCTCAGCTTTTCCCCATTGTGAATGATATTCGCTGTAGCCTTTTCATAGATGGTTTTTATGAAATTGAGGAATGTACCGTCTATCCCTACATTCTGAAGGGTTTTAATCAGGAAATGATGTTGTATTTTGTCAAATGTTCTTTCTGCATCAATTGAAAGGATCATACAGTTCTTGTCACTTGTCTTATTGATGTGATCTATAACAGTGATCAATTTGTAAATTTTGAATCAAACTTGAATCCCAGGGATGAAACCCATTTGGTCGTCATGGATAATCCTTTTAGTGTACTGTTGGATCCTACGGGCTAGGATCTTGTTGATAATTTTGGCATCCGTATTCATCAGGGATATTGGTCTGTAATTCTCCTTCTTGATGGGGTCTTTGCCTGGCTTAGGGATCAAGGTACGACTGGCCTCATAGAATGAGTTTGGTAGTTTTCCTTCTGTTTCTATTTTTTTGAAACAGCTTCAGGAGAATAGGGATTATTTTTTCTTTGAAAGTTTGGTAGAAGTCCCTGGGGATTCTGTGAGGCCCTGGACTCTTGTTTTTGGGGAGGTTTTTGATGAGTGCTTCAATCTCTTCATAATTAATTGGTATGTTTAAATAATCAATTTCTTCCTGTTTCAGTCTTGTTAGTTTAGAGGTTTCCAGGAAGGCATCCTTTTCTTCCAGGTTGTTTCATTTATTGGCATATAGCTGTTGATAATAGTTTCTAATGATTGTTTCTTTTTCCTTGGTGTTGGTTGTGATCTCTCCCCTTTCATTCATAATTTTACTAATTTGAGTCCTTTCTCAATTTTTTTGAATAACTCTAGCCAGTGGCTTACCTATCTTATTTATTCTTTGAAAGAACCAGCTTCTAGTTCTGTTGATCTGCTCTACTGTGCTCCCGGGTTTCTAATTCATTAATCTCTGCTCTAATCTTGATCAATTGCATTCTTGTATGTGGATTAGGCCTGTTCTTCTGTTCCAGATCCAGCCCTTAAAATGAGAATATAAAAACTGCATTCTAGATTTTTCTATTGTTTTGAGTGAGGCTTGGATGGCTATGTATTTTTCCCTTAGGCCTGCCTTTGCAGTGTCCCATAGGTTTTGGACTAATGTGTTTTTGTTTTCATTGCTTTCCATAAATTGCTTAAGCTCTTCTTTAATTCCCTGGTTTACCCAATCATTATTAATCAGGATGGTTCTTAGTTTGTAAGTGTTTGAGTTCCTTCCAAATTTTTCTTGTGATTGAGTTCCAGTTTCAAAGCATTATGGTCTGAGAATATGCAGGGGGTAATCTCAGTCTTCTGGTATCAGTTGAGACTTGTTTTGTGACCCAGTATATGGTCTATACTGGAGAAAGTTTCATCTGCATTTGAAAAGAATGGGTATTCTGTTGTTCTGGGGTGTAGTGCAGAAGATATGAATAGACACTTTTCCAATGAAGACATACAAATGGCTAACAGACACGTGAAAAAATGTTCAAAATCATTAGCCATCAGGGAAATTCAAATCAAAACCACATTGAGATATCACCTTATGCCAGTTGGAACGGCAAAAATGAACAATGCAAGAAACAACAAATGTTAGAGGGGATGTGGAGAAAGGGGAACCCTCTTACACTGTTGGTGGGAATGCAAGGCGGTACAGCCATTTTGGAAAACAGTGTGGAGGCCCCTCAAAAAGTTAAAAATAGAGCTACCCTATTACCCAGCAATTGCACTACTGGGTATTTACCCCATAGATACAGATGTAGTGAAGAGAAGGGCCATATGCACCCCAATGTTCATAGCAGCATTGTCCACAATAGCTAAATTGTGGAAGGAGCTGGGATGCCCTTCAATAGATAAATGGATAATGAAGATGTGGTCCATATATACAGTGGAATATTACTCAGCCATTCGAAAGAATGATCAGCCAATATTTGCAGCAACAAGGATGGGACTAGAGGAGATTATGCTAAGTGAAATAAGTCAAGCAGAGAAAGAGAATTATCATATGGTTTCACTCATTTATGGAACATAAGAAATAGCAGGGAGATCCATAGAAGAAGGAAGGGTAGAAGGGGTGTAAACAGAAGGCAGAATGAACTATGAGAGACTATGGACTCTGGGATACAAACTGAGGGCTTCAGAGGAGAGGGGGGTAGGTATTGGGATAGGCCGGTGATGGGTATTAAGAAAGGCACGTATTACATGGTGCACTGGGTGTTATATGCAAATAATAAATCATGGAACACTGTATCAAAAATTAATGATGTACTGTATGGTGACTAGCATATCATAATAAAAAATTAAATTAAATTAAACTAGATTATTTAATTAATAAACATAAACAATGAAAAGAAAGATAGAAAACAGTGTAATGTGATAGAAGGGAACTTAATTAGGAGTCTCATCTTGGGTGGCCAAAGGTGACTCGAGTTCTACAACCCATGTCAAAATCCTAAGCAATCGTGAAAGGGCCTTCACTGGGGCCAGTCGTAGACACAGTCCCCAGACTCTCCAAAGCATCTTTTTATGTCAGGGCTATAATCCTGGAGGGAAACTTTTGGGAGCGGAAAAGGCACAATCCATCCAGAGGACAGGGACCGGGGCATGTCCATCTGCCCAAGGTCCATCTCTTGGCTCAAGTGTTCCCAGTGTGTTCCTGCAGACTTTTTGCCTCAATGGTCTGAGCCACTGAAGGCAGGGCTACCACAGGAAGCTGTCAAAATGACTGGGGGTGGGCCATCCATGTGTGGGCCATCCAAGGCATTGATAAGTCCCGTGCTGTGGTGTCCTGCCCAGTCGACCGGCCAGCGCTGTGGAGCCCAAATGACTCCATTGACTTGGCTCCCATAGGCTCCTCCAACAGTAAGTTTCCATCAGATGCACTGTTCCCTGGTTGGATAACCCAAAGGCCCTGATAACTTTCCAGGGTTCAGGAAAGGAGAAGGGGCCACCCAAATGGCCAGAACACAGGTTGGAGGGCTGTGATCCACGGAGGATTGGGGGGGGGGGATTGAGAGAAGTTGGCATGTGGCTGCCATCAGAATGAAAACTGAGGCTGGTGGCCATGTTTCCCACTGATAGGCCCTCTTTGTAACATAGGCAAGCTCGATCTCTGGTGGCAGAGTACGGGTCCAGATTCAGCAGCCCTTTTAGGGGTTGTTTCCAAGAATAGAACATCCCCCTCAATGGAGCAGCATTCAGGGTGTGTGGTCGGCTTTTTCCCTGAGGTCTCTCAGTAGCAGCGTGACCCTCTTTGCTTCTCCTGAGGTGCTTTCCCCCGCTCTCCCCCACCACGGGTCTCCTGAATCCCTTGGCATGCCATCCCACGGCTTGAGAGTGGTTGGTATTTCCCGAGATCCTTGACTATCACCTGTTCCCATAGGCAGATGGCAGACTGCCTGTGTCCTATTGAGCAGTCCCTTAGGGGGATTCATGAGTTACAAAGAGACAGTAAAGCCCAGCCTGGGAAGGTGTGGACATGGCAGAAAGGGAAGAGCTCAGACCGCACCGCCGGTTTGCATTCTTAGGAAAGCCTTTCTAAGGTGGTGGCCATTTTCCCTCAACAGGCCCACTCCCACAAGGATCCCAATAGAGGCGGCTTCTTTTGAAGCCCACGCAGAATGTGGATGTTGAGGCATGGTTCCAACACAACCTGTACCCTGGCATCACTACCAGAGAATGACTGGCCCAAGAGCTAGACATTCCAGAACCCAGGATCCATGCTCAATCGGGAAAACCTTTCTTTTCCCTTAAGATCAGGAACATGACAAGGATGCTCACTCTCACCATTACTGTTGAACACAGTACTAGAAGTCCTTGCAACAGAAATCAGACAACAAAATGGAATAAAAGGTATTCAAATCAGCAAAGAAGAAGCCAAACTGTCTCTCTTCGCAGATGACATTTTACTGTATATGGAAAACCCAAAAGACTCCACCCCCAAATTACTAAAACTCATACAACAATTCAGTCATGTGGCAGGATACAAAATCAATGCTCAGAAATCAGTTGCATTTCTATACTTGAGCAATGAGACTGAAGAAAGAGAAATTATGGTATCAATTCCATTTACCATAGCACCAAAAATCATACACTATCTTGGTATTAACTTAACCGAGAGGTATAGGATCTACATTCTAGAAACTACAAATCACTTATGAAAGACATTGAAGAAGTCACAAAAAGATGGAAAACATTCCATGCTCATGGATCAGAAGAATAAACATAGTTAAAATGTCTATGCTACCCGGAGCAATCTACACTTTCAAAGTCATCCCAATCAAAATACCAGTGACATTTTTCAAAGAGCTGAAACAAACAAGCCTAAAATTTCTGTGGAACTAGAAAAGGCCCCAAATCACCAAGGAAATGTTGAAAAGGAAAAACAAAGCTGCGGGCATCACGTTGCCGGGTTTCAAGCTATACTACAAAGCTGTGATCACCAAGGCAGCATGGGACTGGCACAAAAACAGACATATAGACCAATGGAGCAGAATAGAGAATCCAGAAATGGACCCACGACTCTATGGTCAACTGATCTTTGACAAAGCAGGAAAAAACATCCGTGGAAAAGACAGTCTCTTCAATAAATGGTGCTGGAAAATCAGACAGCTATATGCAAAAGAATGAAACTTGACCACTCTCTCACACCATACACAAAGATAAACTCCAAATGGATGACAGACCTCGATGTGAGACAGGAATCCATGAAAATCATAGAGGAGAAGATAGGCTGCAACTTCTTTGACATTGGCCACAGAAACTTTTTTTTAAAATTTATTTATTTATTTGACACAGGGAGAGACAGCAAGTGAGAGAGGGAACACAAATGGAGGAGTTGGAGAGGAAGAAGAAGGCTCCCAGCAGAGGATCCTGATATGGGGCTCGATCCCAGGACTCTGGGATCACGCCCTGAGCTGAAGGCAGACGCTTAACAACTGAGCCACCCAGGTGCCCCAGCTTTTTTCATGACACATCTCCAAAGGCAAGAGAATCAAAAGCAAAAATGAACTTGTGGGACTTCATCAAAATAAAAAGCTTTTTCACAACCAAGGAAACAGTCATCAAAACATTTATCACTTTGAAGTAGTGCAGTTGCATCCCTTGGATAAATACCTAGTAGTGCAATTGCTGAATCCTAGAGTAATTAATTCTACTTTTAACATTTTGAGGAACCTCCATACTCTTGTTACACAGTGGTTGTTCCAGTTTGCATTCCCACCAACAGTGTAGGGGGTTTCTATTTACCCACATCTTTGCCACTACCTGGTTGCTTCTGTTGTTGATTTTAGCCTTTCGGTTAAGTTAAGTGTGTGGTGATATCTCATTGTAGTTTTGTTTTATATTTCTATGATGATAAATGATGTTAAGCAACTTTTCATCTCTCTGGGAACCATCTGGATGTCTCCATTGGAAAAGTTGTCTATTCATGTCTTCTGCCCATCTATAATTGGATTATTCATTTTTGAGTGTTGAGTTTTATAAGTTCTTTGTATGTTTTGGATACTAACCCATAACCAGATATGTCATTTGTGAACATCTCCCATCCCATAGGTTGCCTTTACTTTTGTTGATTGTTTCCTTCACTGTGGAGAAGGATTTTATGCTGATGAAGTCCCCATAGTTTATTTTTGCTTTTGTTTCACTTGCCTGAGGAGACGTATCTAGTAAGAATTGTTATGGCCTTTACAAGAGGTTCCTGCAGGTGTTCTCTTGGATTTTCATGGTTTCCTGTTTCATATTTAAGTCTCTTCTATTCTGAATCTGTTTTGGTGTATGTTGTAAGGAAGTGGTCCACTTTCATTCTTTAGCATGTGGCTGTCCACTTTTCCCAACACCATTTTTTGAAGAGACTGTCTTTGCATTGTTCTTTTCTGCTTTGTCAAAGATTATTTGACCATATACATGTGGGTCCATTTCTGGGTTTTCTATCCTGTTCCATTGATGTATGTCTGTTTTTGTGCCAATATCATACTGTTTTGATCACTGTAGATACGGTTTATATTACAATAATAATATAAGTTGATGTCTGGGATTGAAACACCTCTAGGTTTGCTTTTGTTTTCAAGGTTGCCATAGCTACTCAGGTCTTTTGTCATCCCAGACAAATTTTAGGATTGTTTGTTCTAGCTCTATCAATAATCCTGTTGATATTTTGATAGGGATTGTATTAAATGTGTCCATTGCTTTCGGTATTATAGGTATTTTAACAATATTTGCTCTTCCAATCAATGAGCACGAAATGTCTTTCCATTTCTTTGTGTTGTCTCCAATTACTTTCATCAGCATTTTAGAATTTTCAGAGTACAGTTCTTTTCACCTCTCTGGTTAGGCTACACCTAGGTATATTTTGTTACTGTTGTTGTTGTTGCAATTGTAATGGTGATTGATTCCTTAATTACTAGTTCTGCTGCTTCATTATTGGTGTGTAGAAATGGAACAGCAACAACCAAGAGATGGAACAGTTTTATTTACACTGATTTTTTATCCTGCAACTTTGCTGAATTCATGTATCAGTTCTAGCAATTTTGGTTAAGTCTTTCACTTGCTCTACATAGAGTATTATGTCATTTGCAAATAGTGAAAGTTTGACTTCTTCCTTGATGATTTAGATGCCTTTTATTTTTGTTGTTGTTGCTGTTGTCTGATTGCTGTGGCTAGGACTTCCAGTACTAGTGGTGAGAGTAGTGAGAGTGGACATCACTGTGTTATTCCTGACCATAGAGGAAAAGCTCTCTGTTTTTCCCTACTGAGAATATTACCTGTGGGGTTTTTCATATATGGCTATTATTATACTGAAGTATGTTCTCTCAACCCTAGTTTTTTGAAAGTTTTTGTCATTAATTGGTGTTGTACTTTTTCAAGTGCTTTTTTTGCATCAGTTGAAATGATCTATCATTTTATCCTTCCATTTATTAATGTGGTGCATCACATTCATTGATTCATGAATATTGAACCATGCTTGCAACTCAGGAATTAATCCCATTTGATCATGGTGAGTGATTTTTTAATGTACTATTGAATTCAGTTTGCTAATATTTTATTAAGAATCTTTGCACCCACGTTAATCAGGAATATTGGATTTTTAGTGAAGTCTTAATCTGGTTTTGGTATTTAGCTAATCCTGGCCTCATAGAATGAATTTGAAAGTTTTCTTTCTTTTTCTATTTTTTGGAAAAGTTTGAGAAGAATAGGTGTTAACTATGCTTTAACTGTTTGGTAAAATTCACCTGGAAGCCATCTTGCCTGGACTTGTGTTTGTTGGAAGAATGTTTATTTCTGGTTGAATGTCTTTGCTGATTATTGTTCTGTTCAAGTTTTCTATTTCTTCCTGTTTCATTTTTGCTAGTTTATATGTTCCTAGGAATTTATACATTTCTTTCAGATTCTCCAATTCATTGACATAAATTCATATATTTTTCATAATGTACTCTTACAATTGTTTGTATTTCTGTGGTGTTGGTCATTATTTCTACTTTTTCATTTTTTATTGTATTTACTTGGGTACTTTCTCATTTCTTTTTGAGAAATCTGGCTGGGGGTTTCTCATTTTTTTTTCTCAAAAAAATGCCAATTGGTTTCTTTGATCTGTTCTATTGTTTCTTGTATGTTTGTTTCTATATCATTTATTTTTACTCTAATCATGATTTGAGATTTTTCATGCTTCTTGAGGTAGGCCTGTATTGCTCTATACTTCCCTCTTAGGACTGCTTTTGCTGATAATGTTGGACCTTTGTGTTTTTATTTGCATTTGTTTCCACATACATTTTATTTCTTGTTTTATTACATGGTTGGCCCACTCATTGTTTAGTAGCATGTTGTTTTAACTCCATGTATTTGTGGTCTTTCCAGATTTTTTCTTATGGTTGAATTTTATTTTCATAGTGTTTTATTCAGAAAAGATGCATGGCATGACTCTGATCTTCTTGAATATTTTGAGATTTGTTTTGTGAGCTACTGTCTAATCTATTCAGGGAAATGTTCCATATGCACTCGTGCAGAGTGTGTATTCTGCTGTTTTAAGATGGAACATTCTGAATATATCTGTTAAGTCCATCTGTTCCAGTTGTCACCTAAAGCCACTGTTTCCTTGTTGTTCTTCTTTTTAAATAATCTATCCATTTATGTAAGTGTGGTGTTAAACCTTCCTACTATTATTGTATTATTGTATCCTAGTTCCTTTATAATTGTTATTAGCTGTTTTATGTATCTGGTTGCTCCTGTGTTGGATGCATAAATCTTTACAATCGCTATATCTTTCTTGATGGATTCTTCCTTTTTTATTCTGTAGTGTCCTTCATCTAGTATTACATTTTTGTTTTACGGTCTATTTTGTGTGATATAGTTATCACTACCCCATCATTCTTTTGACACTAATTTGCATAACGGATGTTTCTCCATCCCCTCACTGTCTATCTACAGGTTTCTTTAAGTCTAAATAACTCTCTTGTAGACAGCCTATAGATTTTTTTTTTAATCCATTCTGTTACAGTGTGTGTTTTGATTTGAGTGTTTAGTTTTTTACCTTCAAAGTAATTATTGAGATATATGTAATTATTTCCATTTTATTATTTGTTTTTTGCTTCTTACTGATAATTTTCTCTGATCCCTTCTTTTGTTTCTCTGGCTCATATTTGCTCATATTCTTCAGTGACATAAATGTGTCTTTCTCTCTAATACGTTCAAGTTTATTAATGGTTTTGGATATATGATTACCATTAGATTTGTATATAACATCTTCCACATATAGCAGTCTAAATTATTTTGTGGTGTTTAAGTTTGAACCCATTCTTTTGTCCTCTATTCTTCATGTTTTAGTCGTATGTTGTTCTATTTTTGTATCAGTTTCTTCTTTATTCCCTTGAATGATGTTTTACAGAAATATTATTGTTACTGATTTTGTGTTTCCTATTGTTATACTGTGACTTATCTTCTCTTCCTTCAATTCAAACAGTCCCCTTTAACATTTCTTTCAGGCCTGGTTTAGTGGTCATGGACTCCTCTATTTTGTTTTTTTCTGGGAAACTCTTTATCTCTGCTTTTATTCTGAATGATATCCTTGCTAGATATAGTAATTTTGGCTGCAGATTTTTTTCCCGTTCAGCACTTTGAATATATTATGGTACTCCCTGTTAGCTCGCAAAATTTCTTTTAAAAAATCTTCTACTAATCTTATGGTTTCCCTTATGAGTTACTGTCTTCTTTTGCCTGGCTGCCTTTACATTTTTTTCTTTTATCACTATATTTTCCCCCACTTAATCACAATATGTCTTGGTGTGGAGCTGCTTTTGTTGATTTTGATGGAAGTTCCATGTGCCTCCTGGATCTAGATATCTGTTTCCTTCCCCAAATTAGGGGAGGTTTCAGCTATTATTTGTCCAAATAAATTTTCTCCTCTTCTTCTTCTGGGATTCCTATACTTAATCCTATATCTTCCTTATATTCTTGTTATATTAATGCTATATAAATATCTATCTATCTATCTATCTATCTATCTATCTATCTATCTATCGTCTATCTATCTATCTATCATCTATTTATTTATAATATAGAGATAGAGCACAAGCAGGGGGAGGGAGAAGAATAAGCAGAATCTATGCTGAGCACAGAGCCTGGTGTGGGGATTTTGCCACAACCCTGAGATCATGACTGGAAGTCAAAACCAAGAGTCAGACAATTAACCAACTGAACTACCCATGCAGCCCATATAGTATGAATGTTTTTACATTTGATGGAGTTACTGACATCCCTAAATCTATCCTCATTTTATACAATTATTTTTTCTCTCTTTTGTTCAGTTTGATTCCTTTCCATTACTCTGCATTCTAGATTACTAGTTCATTCCTCTGCTTCTTCTGTTCTGCTCATTATTCCATCAATTCTATTTCTCATTTCATTTATTGAGCCCATTTATCTCCACTGTGTGATTCCTCTTCTCTGTGGTAAAGGCGTCACTCATGTCTTCCTCTCTTTCCTCAAGTCCAGTGAGTGTCCTTCTGATCATTTCTTTAAATTCCTTATCAGGCATGTTACTTATATCTGTTTTGCTTGGATCTCTAGCCATTGTCTATTTCTATTCTTTTATTTGGGATAAATTTCTGTTTTCTCATTATACCTAAGTCTCTGTGACTCTTTCTGTGTATTTGGAAAGTTAGCTATGTCTCCTGTTCTTGAGGGTAATGGTCTTATGAAGATCATGTAATGTCCTGATTTGTGGTGTCCCTTGTTCCCCAAGGCCTGGAGATTTCCAGAGTTTCTCCAATGTGTGCTGCATGTGCTCTGATATTGTGTTCTGGCTGCTTTACCCTTCAGGTCAGTCACCTGCAGAGGCTATCTTTGCCTGCTGAGGACAGTTTTGGTCCTGGGCCTGATGTGGTGCATTTCAAGTAGATGTGTCCTGGTTTCTTTGTGAAATAAGACCTGTCACCACCACCAGCATAACCAAGGCTCTACAAAACTCCTGAATGGGGTGATGTGGTGTGAGCGGGAGTTTGGGCTGGGCTTCAGGGGAAGGAGGCATTGTGTGCTGGACTGAGGCAAGTGTGACTGGGAAGGGCACTTCCACCAGGGCATGAGTGGGTGGGGGAGCTTGGTGTGAACAGGTTAGGTAGCAAATGTTAGTGCTGAACTGGTTCCAGGAGATGGCCCTGTACTTATGCTGAGGGGAGGGAGAGGGAAATGGTGCAGGCAATTTCCTTTGCTCCAGGAGGGGTCTCTTCATGAATGCTTTTCCTGGAACAAGATCTGAAATGAGCAAATCTCCATTGTGTGCTCCAGGCTCTCTTCAGAATGCTGTTTCCATGCTATATGTCTGTATTGTTTGCCTGCCTTCTTCTCAAGAGTGGAACCAATGTTTTATGTGCTCTATTCCACCTAAACCCACTGATCTTTAAATCCCCAGGCTTTCAGCCCCACTGGCTACAAGAACTCACCAGATTTGACTCCTCTCATTTTCCAATGCAATTGCTATCAGGTTCCGTTTTCCCCATTCAATCTTCTGTGTGTTAGTCTATCTCTCACCCTTCTCCATATATATGGCTCCCTTCCCGCTGCAGTAGCCATAATCTGTTTTCCTCCTAAACCCCATCTCCATACTTCCCACCTTCTTTGATATAATTATTACCAAACATGGCATGTAAAAGTATTTATTCTAGCTCATGCAGCACAAGTACACATGACAAAGCTATCATTTGGTAAATTTTAAAAATAGCTAAGAGATCAATAACATAATAGAGAAGGAAATAAAAATACACCTATGAATAACATAAAAACACTTTACTGGTGATATGATTACTTAACTTAAAAGCAGATAAGAGAAAAGGAGAAGATGTTGAACACTAGAGAGTAAAAACAGATTCAGAACCGCAGGGAGTGATTATATATTAAAAGTGACTGACTAAATTTTGAAATTGGGATTTTCAGGGTTGAGGAAACTGTGGAGAAAATTATACATAATCACAGAGTTAAAGCAGTGTGTTATATAAGCAGTAATTCAGCAAAAAAAAAAAATCCTATTTTAAGACATGATAGAGAGAGGGAATGGAGTGTGAAGGGTGAGACATCCCCAGCCAGAAACATCTGCTTTCTAGTCACATTGATTGAAAGTGCTGGGCTTCAAGGCAAAGTGGAGTTTAGTCTCATGGATTTAGTCTGCATAGCTGGAAAAAATTGATAAGAAAAATGAAATATAGTTGATAAGGTGTGTGTGTCTGTGTGTACATGTATTAAACATTAATAATCTCATTTTTGAACGTATTCAGGCTACAATGTAATAAAATTGTGAACTAAATTAGATATATAAATCAGAGATTTGGTAAAGTAAGTGATCTCTTTATAGAGAAAAGTAGAACTGAGAAGGGATAGAGTCACAAGAGAGAGAGATTTAAGTAAAGTAAGTGGTAGTTAAAATTTAAAGAGAAAAAGTGAAATAATAATACAAAGTATCATATCAGCATAGTTGATAACATAAGGGAATTAGTAAAAAGAAGATTTATTAATAGATGATCAGATATTGATTTAATACAAATACTAAAACCTACAGGTGATGCAGCTGTAATTATTATGGATATGGATATGAACATACATTCAAGTTAACTTAAGAGCAGCTCAGTTTATACCTGTTAATTATTAACAGCTCTCTGCTTACTCTTGAAAATGCCTGTTTTTGTATGATAAATATTAAAAGCCTAGTGGATAGAGAGAAAGATATACATATGCAGATAGGTAAACTAGTTATAAATATGTGTCCTCTGTATGTGTTCATAAATTTCTAAAAGTACATAAATATGTGTTCTATATATCAACTAAAATTATTCTATGAATCCTTCCTATGAATTTATTCTAAAGTGAGCATTGATATATTCTGCTTTAATATTATAATCGCTGCAAACATGTTCTGTGACATAGAAGCCTTCTGAGTGCTTCTTTGAACTCCACATTTTTCAGACTGGGGTTTAACATTGGGGTAATAACCCCGTATAGCATGGAGATGAGTCTGTCTCTGGCTGGAGAGTGTTGGCCGGAGGAAGGCCGACAGTAGGTAAATATTGTTGTGCCATAGAACAGACAGACCACTAGGAGGTGGGAAGCACATGTGGAGAAGGCTTTGTGCTTCCCTTCCACTGACTGGATCTTTAGAATGGTGGAAATGACGTTGATGTGAGTGATAAAGGTAATTAGGAAGGCGCTTATCCCCAGGATGCCTCCTACCACTAAAATAAGCATTTCAGCTACATAAGTGGATGAGCATGAGAGGGCCATCACTGGTGGGATGTCACAATTGTATTGGTTAACTCAGTTGGACTTGCAAAAAGACAGGTGGAATGTAGACACCGTATGGAGGAGGGAATTGAGAGACCCTGCTGCCCAGGTCCCAGCTGTCAGCTGGATGTACTGGACCTTGGTCATTATGAGCATGTAACGAAGGGGGAAACAGATGACCACATACCGGTCATAAGCCATGAGAGCGAGAAGGAAGACTTCATTCCCTACCAGAGAAACCAGGAGATAAAGCTGAAAAGCACATCCAAGGAAAAATATGCTTTGCTGCTCAGTGAAGAGGTTCTCCAGCATCTTGGGGACAGTAGCTGGTGGACAGAATATGTCTAAGAGGAATAAATTTACCAAAAAGTAATACCTGGGTGTATGTAGCTTCTTCTCAGTCGCAATGGCCAAGAGAATGGCCCCATTTCCTACCAAGGTGACCTGATAGATGATGGCAAAGACCACAAAGAGAGGGTAGCACACCTCATGGAGGTTAGAGAGCCCTATGAGGATAAACTGAGTCACAGTGCTAAGATTGTAAATATCCATCTCCTCCCTCCACCAGGGACTTTCTGGAAGAAATGAAACAAACAGACACTGGTTAGACTAAAAAGCCAAGGAGACTAGTGATGAGAAATTCTTGGAAAAAAATTGATATGTGGTTGGTAAATTCTGTTATGATATGTGGTTGGTAAATTCTGTTGTTTAATTTATTAAAACAACCATGGAAAACATCATCTGCATTCATGTTTCTTCAAATAGTCATCCTCAGTTCTTTATAAAGAGGAAGATTTCTCCCCTCCCCGGCCATTCCTGCATTCTATAGAGGCAAAGACAGAAGCCAGAGTGACGCCAGCAAGCCTTTTAAGGGAAATTTAGCTCTGGAGGAGGTTAAGATGGCGGAAGAGTAGGGGACCCCATTTTCAGCTGGTCCCCTGAGTCGAGTTGGATAGGTACCAGACCAGCTTTAACATCCACGGAATCAGCCTGAGATGCAGGAAGATACATCTGGATCTCTACAAATGAACATCTCCAGCTCTGAGTATTGAGGTATGAAGCAGGTGCTGTGAAACCGCACAGAGATATTGGAAGATAAATGGAAGGGGGAGGGAGCCGCCATGTTTGGGGGCCGGGAAGCGGTAGCCACCTGCATGGGGGAGCGGGCGGACTCACAGACGGCACCTGCGAGAGAGCACAGTAAGACCGTGAGCCAGGGAGTGCACACTACCAGACTGAAATGGAACTCCAGTGTGCTCATTGGAACCAGACTGAGACCGGTAGCTCTGGGAGCGCGTGGGGGCGTCTGGAGGCTGGTGGCTGGCAGTGTTAGAAACACAAAGGACAGTGATGCACCAGCCCTGGAAGTGAGGGCTGGGAAGCTGGATGTGGGGCGCACATCATGGGATGCTACAGGGTTGAGCAGCACCAACAGAAACAGTGTTAAAGTGGCCAGAACATCAGTGGAGAATGGTCCACGATCCCTCTGTTCAATGTCAGAGGCTGAGATTTGGCCACTGCTGCTCTGGCTCTCAGAAGAGGCACAGCAAACCGCCAGGGAAAGCCTCCAGAGAACAAAAGCCTGAAAAGACCGGCTCACAGTGTGCCCATCTCCATTCCCCTTCACAGGGGACATGGAGACTCTACACAAACAGGGTTGCCTGAGTATCGGAGTGGAGGGCTCTCCCCCAGAAGGCAGGCTGAAAAATCAAGAAACTCACGTCCCTAAGATCCCTATAAAACAAGGGCGCACTGCCTGGGTCCCGGTCAATAATTTGGGCTCTGGACAACCTCGCAACGTCTCCTCATTGGAATGACAAGAAGGAGAAATCCCCCCCTCCCAGGAAAGAAAAGACAATGAGTCTGTGGCCTCTGCCACAGAAATAATGGATATGGATATACCCAAATCATCAGAAATGGAGTTCCGAGTAACAATGGTCAAGATGATGTGTAGACTTGAAAAAAAGTATTAACGGAAATGTTAATGAGAATATAAAATCTCTAAGGGTGGAAATGAGAGCAAATCTGGCAGAAATTAGAAATTCTATGAATCAAATGCAGTCAAAAGTAGATGCTCTGATGGCCAGGGTGAATGGGACAGAAGAATATATTGGTGAATTGGAGGACGGGTTAGTAGAAGAGAAAGCTAAAATAGAAACTTGGCTCAAAAAAATCCAATCTCAAGAATGTAAGTAACAAGAAATTACTGACTCAATGAAATGTTCCAATGTCAGAATCATCAGCATCCCCAAGGGGGTGGAGGAAAACAGAGGTCTAGAAGAGATAATTGAACAAATTGTAGCTGAAAACTTCTGTAATCTACAAAAGGAAACAAACATTCATGTCCAAGAGGCAGAGAGGACCCCTCCCAAGATAAGCCATGACAAACCTATGCCATGTCACGTCATAGTGCATTTCGCAAATATTAGATCCACGGATACAGTATTGAAAGCAGCCAGGGCAAAGAAATTTCTCACGTACCAAGGCAAAATTATCAGAATTACATCAGACCTGTCTACACAGACCTGGAATGAGAGAAAGGGTTGGGGGGCATTTTTAAAGCTCTTTCAGAGAAAAACATGCAGCCAAGGATCCTTTATCCAGCAAGGCTGTCATTCAGAATTGATGGAGAAATAAAGACCTTCCAGAATTGCCAGTCACTGACCAATTTAGTAACCACAAAACAAGCACTACAGGAGATATTAAGTGGGGGTGCTATAAAGGTAAAAAGGCCCCAAGAGTGATAGAGAACAGAAAGTTACAATGTATAGAAGCAAAGACTTTATAGACAACATGACATCAGTAAAATCATATCTCTCAATATTCAGTCTCAATGTAAATGGCCTAAATGGTCCCATACCCGCCAGAGAGTTGCAGATTGGATAAAAAGACATGACCCATCCATTTGGTGTATACAAGAGACTCATTTTGAACCTAAAGATACATTCAGACAGAAAGCAATGGGATGGAATCCCATCTTTCTTGCCAATGGACCACAAAAGTAAGCTGGGGTAGCAATTCTCATATCAGACAGACTGGATTTTAAACTAAAGTCTATAGTTAGAGACACAGAAGGGCACTATATTATTCTTAAAGGATGTTAACGAACAAGTGGATATGACAATTATAAATACAAATGCCCCCAACAGGGGAGCAGCAAGATACACAAGCCAACTCTTAACCAGAATAAAGAGACATATAGATAAAAATACATTAATAGTAGGGGACCTCAACACTCCACTCTCAGAAATAGACAGAACACCCTGGCAAAAACTAAGCAAAGAATCAAAGGCTTTGAATGCCATACTCGACGAGTTGGACCTCTTAGATATATATAGAACACTACACCCCAGAACCAAAGAATACTCATTCTATTCTAATGTCCATGGAAAATTCTCAAGAATAGACCATGTTCTGGGACACAAAACAGGTCTCAACTGATACCAAAAGACTGAAATTATTCCCCGCATATTCTCAGACCACAATGCTTTGAAATTGGAACTCAACCACAAGGAAAAATTTGGAAGGACTCGAACACTTGGATACTAAGAACCATCCTGCTCATAATGATTCGATAAACCACGAAATCAAAAATCAATTTAAACAATTTATGGACACCAACTAGAATGAAAACACAATGGTCCAAAACCTATGGCATACTGCAAAGGCAGTCCTAAGGGGGAAAAACATAGCCATCCAAGCCTCACTCAAAAGAATGGAGAAATCTAAAATGTAGCTTTTATATTCTCACCTCAAGAAGCTGGAACAGCAACAGAGGGTCAGGCCTAATCCAAGCACAAGGAAGCAGTTGACCAAGATTAGAGCAGAAATCAATGAATTAGAAATCAGGAGTACAGTAGAGAAGATCAACAGAACTAGAAGCTGGTTCTTTGGGAGAATTAATAAAATTGACAGACCCCTGGCAAAACTTACCAAAAAGAATAGAGAAAGGACCCAAATTAATAAAATTATGAAAGAAAAAGGAGAGGTCACAACCAACACCAATGAAATTGGAAGGATTATTAGAAACTTTATCAACAGCTTTATGCCAATAAATTAAGCAATCTAGAAGAGATGGATGCCTTCCTGGAAACCTATAAACTACCAAGACAGAAACAGGAAGAAATTGACTTTTAAACAGGCCAATTAATGATGAAGAGATTGAGTCAGTGATATACAACTTTCCAAAAAACAAAACTCCAGGCCCGTATGGTTTTCCAGGGGAATTCTACCAAACATTCAAAGAAGAAATAATACCTATTCTCCTAAAGCTATTTAAAAAAAATAGAAACAGAAGGAAAGCTACGAAACCCATTCTATGATGCCAATATTACCTTGATCCCCAAACGAGGCAAAGACCCCATCAAAAAGAAGCATTACAGACCGATTCCCCTAATGAATATGGACACCAAAATCCTCAACAAGATCCTGGCTAATAGAATCCAACTGTATATTAAAAGGATTATCCATCATGACCAAGTGGGATTCATCCCGGGGATGCAAGGAAGGTTCAACATTCACAAAATTCTCAGTGTCTTAGATTTTATCCAGAAACAAAAATTCAGAAATCATATGATTCTCTCAATAGATGCAGAAAAAGCATTTGAGAAAATACAGAATCCTTTCCTGATTAAAATCCTTCAGAGTGTAGGAATAGAGGGTAAATTTCTCAATCTCATAAAAGTCATCTATGAAAAGTCTATAGCAAATATTATTCTCAATGGAAAAAGCTGTAAGCCTTTCCCTCAAGATCAGGAACAGGACAAGGATGCCCAATTTTGCCACTATTATTCAACATAGTACTAGAAGTCCTTGCAACAGCAATCAGACAACAAAGAGGGATAAAGGTATCCAAATCAGCAAAGAAGAGGACAAAATGTCTCTCTTCACAGATGACATGATACTCTATATGGAAAACCCAATATGGAAAACCCAAAAGAATAAACTCCCAAAGTATTAGAAGTTATAGAGCAATTCAGTAAAGTGGCGGGATACAAAATCAATACTCAGAAATCAGTTGCATTTCTATACACGAATAATGAGACTGAAGAAAGAGAAATGAGGGAATCCATTCCATTTACATTAGCACCAAAACCCAAATGCTACCTTGGAAACAACCAGAGCCATAAAGGATCTACATTCTAGAAACTATAAATGACTCCTGAAAGACATTGAGGAAGACAGAAAAAGGTTGAAGAATATTCCATGCTCATGGATCGGAAGAATTAATATAGTTAAAATGTCCATGCTACCCAGAACTATCTACACTTTCAAAGCTATCCCAATCTAAATACTGATGACATTTTTCAAAGAACTGGAACAAACAATCCTTAAAATTGTGGGGAACCGGAAAAGGCCCTGAATCACCAAGAAATTGTTGAAAAGGAAAAAAATAGCTGGGGGCATCACAATGCCGTATTTCCAGCTGTACTACAAAGCCTGATCACAAAGACAGCATGTAACTGGCAAAAAAACAGACACATAGACCAATGGAACAGAATAGAGAACCCAGAAAAGGACCCTCGGCTCTTTGGGCAGCTAATCTTTGATAAAGCAGGAAAAAACATCCAGTGGAAAAAAGACAGTCTCTTCACTAAATGCTGCTGAAAAAATTGGACAGCTATATGCAAAGTAATACATCTTGACCACTCTTTCACACCATACACAACGATAAACTCCAGATGGATGAAAGACCTCTATGTGAGACAGGAATCCATCAAAATCCTAGAGGAGAACATAGGCAGCAACATCTACGGCATCAGCCAAGGCAACGTTTTTCATGACACAGCTCCAAAGGCAAGAGAAACAAAAGATAAAATGAACTTGTGGGACTTCATCAAAATAAAAAGCTTCTGCACAGCCAAGGAAACAGTCAAAAAAACTAAAAGGCAGCCCACGGAATGGGAGAATATATTTGCAAATGATGCTATGGATAAAAGACTGGTATGCAAGATGAACAAAGACTTCTCAAACTCAATACATGAGAAAGAAATAAACAAATCATAAAATCGGCAGAAGATATGAACAGACACTTTTCCAATGAAGACATACAAATGGCTAAGAGACACATGAAAAAATGTTCAAAATCATTAGCCATCAGGGAAATTCAAATCAAAACCACACTAAGATATCACCTTACACCAGTTAGAATGGAAAAAAATGGACAAGGCAAGAAACAACAATTGCTGGAGAGGATGTGAAGAAAGTGGATCCCTCCTACACTGCTGGTGGGAATGCAAGTTGGTACAGCCACTCTGGAAAACAGTGTGGAGGTCCCTTAAAACGTTAAAAATTGAGATACCCTATGACCCTGCCATTGCACTACTAGGTATTTACTTCAAAGATACAGACATAGTGAAGAGAAGGGCCATATGCACCGCGATGTTCATAGCAGCAATGTCCACAATAGCTAAATCGTGGAAGCAACCAAGATGCCCCTCAACAGATGACTGGATTAAGAAGTTGTGGTCCATATATACAATGGAATATTACTCAGCTATCAGAAAGAATGATTTCTCAACATTTGTTGCAACATGGACAACACTGGAGGAGATAATGGTAAGTGAAATAAGTCAAGCAGAGAAAGACAATTATCATATGGTTTCTCTCATCTATGGAACGTAAGAACTAGGAAGATTGGTAGGGGAAGAAAGGGATAAGAAAGGGGGGGTAATCAGAAGGGGGAATGAAGCATGAGAGTCTATGGACTCTGAGAAACAAACTGAGGGCTTCAGAGGGGAGGGATTGGGGGAATGGGATAGACTGGTGATGGGTAGTAAGGAGGGCACGTATTGCATGGTGCACTGGGTGTTATATGCAACTAATGAATCATCGAACTTTACATCAAAAACCAGGGATGTACTGTATGGTGACTAACATAATATAATGAAAAACCATTAAAAAAATAAAAATAAAGAGGCTGATTTCTGAGAACAAAGGGGATATTTAAAAATTTGCATTTTTAGTAGAACAGTTGTGGATATTTCATCGGTGTTTGGGATTTCACAATTCAGTGAATGTTCTAGTTGTGTTTCTCACACCTGTTCAGACATTGATATTACTTTGTCTTGTATTATCTAAATGTGTGCAATTGTATGCACTAGCTAAAATCTAAGTAACTCAAAACTGGAAGCTGTGCATGTTACATGATATACAATTTTGATAATTGTTACCAACTAGCAGATATATAGTATATATATCTAAATAATTAATCAGTAAAAGATTTAATAGTGTGTCTACTGTACTGACAAAGTGTTTCTGATAAGAAATAAATGTGAGATTGCTTTTATGATTCCAAATTATAATAATTTTAAGGTGAATATTAACACTTGTTTTCCCAGAAGTTACTTTAATAAAATTAAAATAGCCTGCAAAGCATATATAAAACCATACATAAATGTGTGTAAAATCTGGTTTAGATAGTATCTGTCAATAAATATACTCAACATAATATTCAATTCCCTTCCCTTGAAAATTTAAAATTTCACCATTTGTCTAATTATTAAGGAAATACGGGGTTTTAAATTATGTATGTATATATATATATAATTTATATAATATGTTATAATTTAATTATAATTAATTAATTATAATTAAGTAATTTTCTACATTCCCAGCCTTTCTAACACATTTCATTTTAATTGCATTTATATGCATATTAGTAGTCAACATAATTATAACATTTAAGGCTATTTACAAAAGTAACTTTGATTAAACTTTTGTAAACATTACTTTTGTGGATTTTTTGTCCTTTTGAAACCTTTTTCTTTTTTTAATATCACATGTGTGTGATAGTAAAAGAGAAGATAATTCAAAAATAAAATCTTAAAGTCACATTTGATGGTCTCCCATCCCCGTTTATTTTGTTTAATGGAAATTGTTAATTACCTTTGCTCAGAGAAAATACAGTGTATATAACACAGATTATACATAAACATTTATTTACATAGAATTAAATTATTTTAACACTTTTTTCAATGCAATATTTAATGAAAATCTGTGAAACTACTTGGGAGAAGTTTTCACTCGTTCCTCAAGCAGCATCAGTTTTGTATCATTCTTGGGAGTAAAATACAAAGCAAAACTCACATTAATGATATTAAAATCATAAAAATTAGGAAAGAAATTACTATAATAACCAGAAAGTGCTTGAATACCATTACCTAATCAGCAGCTATTTAATGAGAAAGTTAAAAATATTGAAACAAAAAACATCTATCATGTCAGTTCTCAAATTCTCAAACATTCATAAAATTACAAAACTGCTCAGTTTCAATTTATCTACATCTTTATATATTTATTTCCTGAAAATGTTATAGTGAAATCATTACATTTTAAAAGACACTTTCTGTTAAAAGAAAAAGTAATGTGTGAGACAATAAACATTAAATTCTATGTTAAAGACTTATTTTTCTTTTTACCCACACTTGCTAATTTGACCCCTTTTTTGTAACAAGGATTATGAGAAATAAGTCAAAAACATCCTAATGGACACATAAGCTAGTTATGTATTGGGTTTCATAATCAATATGTATCCTTCATAACATAGTGCATATTCCCTACACTTTGCAGTGCATTAAGTTTTTAAATCAAACTTATTGTCTTGGCATATAGAATATAGAATTTATTTGGGGATGGACATTTTATTTACCTCAGCAGTATCCTCCTTTTGAAATCAAACATAATTAAAGTTTATATATTTGCCATTTAATTAGAAAAATAAGAGGAATATTTTGTTAATAATATATTGCTGAGGAGGAAGTTCTATTACCTTCCTTATTAGTCCAGAAAATTGATACCACTTATGCTAGAGAATCTAAGAAATTCTTGTGAAATGCCATGTCTCACCTACTTTTTGAGATTAGTATAAATGTAAGCATGTAAGTATATTGAAAAATACATGGAAATCAGAGTTTTTGTTTTTGTTTTTTGGTCATAGAAAACCAAACGTATAAATAGAATTGGGACAAGGGATGTGTGGCTAACATGACCTTTCTCTTGGATATTACCAAGAAATCAAGCAGTCTCATTATTTATAAGACTTACCATATGCCTGGCGTGAAATCCAAATGTACCATAAATGAAGCTGGTTTCTTAAGCAAATAGTTACCTGAAATTTCTGCTACATAAAGGAAAAGAACATCACTCAATTAAACAAAAATAATCATCAATAAATCTTAGGTCTTGAAATAATTCAAAATTTATAATGCATTTAATAAATCAATATCAAGGAAAATCATATTTAACATTTAAAACTACAGGAGGATGTTTTACATTAAAGCTCTATTGTTAAAGAAGGTCTATAGGCCTTTTAACTCAATGCTTGATAGCTAATAAATTGAAGGAATCAGTGATTTCCTTCTAAAATTTAATCTTTCCAAAAATTTAATCTTTGCACCAGCTTTGTAACATCCTTCTTGTCTGTTAGGTCTCATGGATCCAATTCTCTAGGGAACATACACTCATGTCAATGGGTCAGAAGCATTCATTAAATACATCAGCATTCTACTGACAGAGGCTTGAGATGCACACTTGGGTGAGCATGCACAATTTTTAATGCTGAAATTAAACTATAATAAGCATTTATTTAAATATGCATGCTATAATATTTAAATGCATCACTTTGTCTTTCTGATTTAGTATTTAGTTTTAACTAGTTTCCTAAATGTATAGGTTTCTACACCATATTAACAACTCCACAATCATCCAATTATTTATTTTAGTTTCAAAAGTCCAGACTTTGCCCTACAATTTTCTTATCAAGATCCAGAGTACTCATTATCAATACAAATATTCAACAATAAGAAAGCAGAATGATTTAGCTAAAAAAAAAAATCAGTAATTAAAAGCAAACTTGTCGCTTATATATAGGGTGCTTGTTGCAATTTCTTCTAAAGTTCATGTCATGCCTATTTTTCCCTTAGGGGGAAAAATAAATCATAACTCTAGAGAGAATATTCTGCTCTTCATAAATCTGAATTACTACCAATGTAATAATAACCACCTACTACTAATAATAGGAGCGTACCTGTATTATAGTTAGTCAATTTAGTGGAAGTGGAAAAATAAACCCTAAAGTATAAAGAGTAAAAATTTTTGTTTTGTAATTGCCTAAAGTAAGATTGTGCATTCAGTCAATGTGGGTGAAGGGCATATAAATGTTAATTATGACAGTTTGATTTTTCTATAACTTTGTAATTTTCCCAAAGAAAATGTTGGAAAAATATCAAACATGAATTTAAAAAAATGATATTATCCAGAGTAATTTGGCTACATGGGATTCTATGTTTGCATTTTTTAACTTTGTAATGTTTTACATAATAATTGAGAATATTTGTCATCTCTTTTTGGGTCTTTATATTGTTTCTTGTGTACTTTATGGAACAGATATTAAATTTAACTGTGTTACGCGTTTTTACCTTTTAGGTCTTTGGACAATAGAGTGTACACTCTGTTATAAAATAATAAGAAAGTATCCATATATTTCCCATCATATCCTCTCAAATCTTCCTTCCATCTCCTCAGCTGCAAAGTGGTTGATTACTGTATTTGTTGGAAACTGTGATTCCCTGAATCAAGAAAACCCCCTCAAAAATGTTGCTGAAACAAAATCACACTTTTTAATTTTCTTTTTCTTTACACACTAAAGAAATACAGAGGTCAAATCCTATCTCCACCATCCCCATGAACCTGGGCTCCCTTAGGCTTCTCTTCAGCTTTCTATGCATATAGATCTTAAGGGACCAAAGGAGCATGGCAGCTCCATCCAACCATCCATACACTTGGCTCTGAATCATTGCATGTGGGTCCTGACCCTAGAAAGAGGGGGGTGGGGGGAGCAAGCTGGGTTGAGCCCCTTAGAAAAGCCCTTCTGAAAGCCATTGTAAAAATTCTAGTTACTCTAAACTTGAAAGGGTTGAGTTGTCTGACTACTCTCAGATTCCAGGGAGTCTTGGGCATACTGTTTTTATTTCAGTCACCTCTTAGATAAGCAACTAGCAATTTAGAGGACAGCATATATTCTGAGTTCCTATCTTGTTTAATTATATGCACAAGATAGGATGCCATTTTATGCTTCTTTAATTTTGTGCTATTACCTTATTGTATTTATAATAATCATCGTAATGGGTATGAACTAGTATCTCATTTTGTTTGTTTTTCTGTCTCCTTTTTTTTAAAGTTTTTGTTTAAATTCCAGTTAGTTAAGACACAGGGTAATATTAGTTTCAGGTGTATAATATAGTATTTCAACACTTCCATACATATCCAGTGCTCATCACAACAGATGAATTCCTTGATCTCTATCATGTATTTAACCCATCCCCCCTTCCCCATGTCTACCTTCCCTCTGGTAACCATCAGCTTGTTTTCTATAGTTAAGAGTCCATTTCTTGGTTTTTCCTCTCCCCACCCCTAGTTCATTTGCTTGTTTCTTAAATTCCACATACAAGTGAAATCATGATACTCGTCTTTCTCTGACTTATTTCATTGAGCATAGTACCATCTAGCTCCAACCACATTGCTGCAAATGGTAAGATCCCATCCTTCTGGATGGCTGAGTAATATTCTACTGTGCTTACATACCACATCATCCTTATACATTCATCAGTTGAAGGACATCTGGGCTCTTTCCATAGTTTGGCTATTGTAGATAATGCTGCAAAGATGCTCAACATCACTCAGCATCAGGGAAATACAAATCAAAACCTCAATGAGATACCACCTCACACCAGTCAGAATAGCTAAAATCAACATCACAAGAAACAAGAGATCTTGGAGAGGATGTGGAGAAAGGGGAGCTCTCTTGCACTGTTGGTGGGAATGAAAACTGGTTCGGCTGCTCTGGAAAACAGTATGGAGGTTCTCCAAAAAGTTAAAAATGGAGTACCCTACAACCCAGCAACTGTACTGCTAGGTATTTATGCAGAGAATACAAACATACTAATTCAAAGGAATACATTCACATTGATGTTGACAGCACCATTATCTACAGTACGCAAATTTTGGAAGCACTATACACAATGGAATAACACCCAGCCATAAAAAAATAAATACTGAAATATTGCCATTTGAATGACAAGGATGGATCTAGAGAGCATTATGCTAAGTAATGTATGTGAGCCAGAGAAAAACAAATGCCATATGATTTCACTCATATGTGTCATTTGAGAACAAACCAGACAAGCAAAGGGACAGAAAAGAGAGAGAGTCAAAGTAAGAAACACATTCTTGACTTTACAGAACAACATGATCATTATGAGGGGAGGTCGTTGGGGGAATAGGTTTAATAGGTAATGGATATTAAGGAATGTACTTCCTGGGAGTTGTTTGGAAGTGTTGAATCACTATATCATCCATGTGAAAGTAATGCTACACTGTACATGAACTAACTGAAATTTAAATAAATCTTCAAAAAGAAGTAACAAATCCAATCGTATTTGGCTTTGCTTTGTTTTGTTTTAGTGCCATAAAATTTTAAATAATCCTTAAAATTTACCAGGATAGAAGAAATAAACGGTAAAAAAAAAAAAGAAGTTGTTAACAAAAATTAAGTGGATGGCTCAGTAGGCTGGAGTCTTTTTTATAGTCTAAGGTTTGTCTTATTTATGGCTAGCAGATATTTAGTGAAAATTTTTGACATATGTGAAGCAGGAATTTTTTATATGGGCAAAAATGCCTTTTATTTTTATCTCTTTTGCTGTATTCAAAATAATTACATGTGGAAAAAACAAGTTTGATATGCCTGGGCTTTGGACCATGATCTTAGTCTATGAATAAGTAAACAACATAGTGGCCAATATGCTGAAGCCTTCATCGGCTCACTTATAAGATGCTCTGAAGATGTCCTTCCTGTATTACTAATACATTTTCACAAGGCTTTTTATTTGCAGTATTATTTGCAATTGTAAAATTTGGAAAGTACAAAGACATAAGATGCTTGTTAAATAAACTGTGCCCGATATATGCAATGGATTCTTTTTTTTTTTTTTTTGGCTATAGAAAATAAGGAAGGGAATTCATGAGCTGATATGTAGTGATCCCAATAATACATCAAGAAAATTTTAAAGCGAATGAGATTCCGTAGTATACTATATAATATGAAAACACACATGACTCTTCATTTTTGCAAAAGGAAACATGAAAAAGGATTAATCCATTAAGTCTTGAGACTGGTGTTCTGCAAGGTGCTGAGTGGCAGAGCAGAAAGCATAAGAAGGGAATGGAGCTTTGACGAGCATAATTTTGTTGTTGTTATTGTTGTCTTTGTGCATATTTTCCTTTAGTGAGGCATGTTAATTTTCTACATTTTCAAAAGCTTAATCCATTAAAGATGGATGTCAAAAAATTAAAGTGGAACACAAACTGAATCAAATGAGATAATCATTTCAGATGAAAAACATAACTATTGAAAATTAGAAATAATAAGTTGCTTCACACAAGTTTTGTGCAGAGTTCTTCAATTATATACACTTAATCTAGAGAAGAAAAAAAGAACTACAGAATATCTTCACCTATTTTATGTAGGCTGGTTATTGCAGTAATATGATTTTAACTCTTGTTTGAATATTTGTTAGAATTCAGCTGTAAAACTCTCTATCCTGGGCTTTTGCTTACTTGGAGCTCTTTGATTACTGATTCAAGATCACTAATAGTAATTGGTCTGTTTAGAATTTCTACTTCTGAGCTAGAGAAAAGATGGTGAAAGAGTCGGAGAACTTGTTTCATCTGCTCACTTGAAATTACCTGGATATTCATCAAACCATTCAAAACACCCATGAAATCAGCCTGATGTAAGAAAATACATCTGAAAATCTACAAATAGAAAAGTGACTGGTTTTTTCAAGTTAAGAGATGTGGAGCTGTGAACCTTTGGAGAGATTTCAGAGGATAAATGGATGGGGGAGAGAGACTCCATTAGCTGGCTCGTGGAAAGTGATATAACACCAGAGTGCAAAATTGGAACGTTTAGAAATCTGCTCTAGTGAGAGACATCCCTCTCTGAAAGGGGCTCTGCAAATGAAAAGGCAGAATACTAGGTAGGGCATAGTGGTCTTGGGATCCAAGGAGTCACAGAGCAAATACTGTGCTGGATCCAGTAGAGTGCCCAAGCACTGGAGGAGGTAAACAGCTTATAGTCTGTGAACCAAGGAGGGACTCATCTCAGGTCAGCGAAACTGAGCTGGGGTGGTTGGCTGATCACTCTTTGCATGAGCATCCTAAAAAGGACTGGAATGTGCAGGCTGTTTACCAACACATGGGAGGGGCAAAACGGCACCCGGGAGCAGTGGAGCAGGTTGAGCATGTGAGCCCAGAACCACTCATAGTCCCAAGGATACGAAAGGCAATGGTGCTTGTGGGTCCCAGGGACTTCCCACAAGAGGACTGTAGTGGGCATGCACTGCAAGATTCTGTGGAGTTTGGCACACACAAAAGTGAAAACTGATTGTCCCAGTGGGTTTACGGATGTGGGAGAACCGTGACCTTTCGTCTCTGAGCTGGAGATCCAGGCATGGCCATTTTTGCTCTGATCTCTGAACAGGAACAGGAAGCCTCCAGGGAAAAAAAGCCACACAGATGACCCGCATAAACTTAGTCCAGCCCCCTGACAAGGGGTGGCCAACTCTGCCCAGGCAAAGGCAACTGAGAAGCAGCATAGCAGGCCCATCCCCCAGAAGACAGATCAGAAAAACAGCTGGACAATAACTATATGGATCCCAGAAGACTGTAAAATTCCAGAACCAGGGGAAAATAGTGTACTCAGCTCCAGGTGTTTTCTCATGACTTGTTTATCTTTCAGTCTAAAATTTTTCATTTCTTTTTTTCTTTTTTTTTTTACCTTTTTCCCATTTCAACCAGATTTGTATTTTACCAACTTATGTTTTTAAGTTGCTTTTTAACTTTTATTTTTCACATCTACATTTTATAGGTATATGATTAATTTTAGTCATATTTCACTTTATTCAATCATATATATATATATATATATATATATATATGTATTTCTTGGCAATTTTGGGATGTAGTGTCTTCTAACACACAGACTAAAATTCAATCAGAAACAAGTGGATCACCGTGGTTTGTCCACCCTGTGAGATTATAAACTCTCTCCCATCCCTGTGTGTGTGTTTTCTTTTTATGGCTTCCAACGGCTTCGGATTTGTCTAGAATGTATTTTTCTTCAGTCATTGTTGATACTGATGGTGCTCATTTCCTCACCCATCCTTCTCTGGGAAAAATAGCTAGAAGGAGGAATTCACAACAAAAGAAGAACCAGAGGAAATGTTCTCTGCCACAGAGCTAATCAATATGGATATAAGTATTGGATATGGATATATGGAATTCAGGATAGCAATTTTTAACAGCTAGGCTTGAAAAATGAATAAATGTGCAGAATCTATAAGGGTGGAAATGAAATCTAAGCCGGCTGAACATAAAAATGCTATGAATGAGATGTAGTCTAAACTGGATACTCTAACAGCCAGGGTAAATGAGGCAGAAGAGAGAATTAGTGACCTAGAGGATAGGCTGGAGGAAAAGAAGGACGTTGAGGAAGAGAAAGACAACTAATAGCCTGTGAAGAAATGTTATGAGAAATTAATGATGTCCTGAAATGAACCAATGTCAGAATTATTAGGGTGCCTAAGGGGATAAAGGGAGAGAGGGGGCCAAAATATATTTGACAGGCAGAAACTGAATGAATATGAGACCACCAATCCAGCGCTGTAAGAAATATTAAGGGGCATACCATAAGCAAAGAGAGACCCCAAGGGTAACACAGACCACAAAGAAAAAAACAATCTACAGAAACAGGGATTTTATAGGCAATACAATGGCACTAAATTCATATCTTTTATTAGTAACTCTGAATGTAAATTGTCTAAATGCTCCAATAAAAAGACACAGATTGTCAGATTAGGTGAAAAAGAAAGACCCATCCATATAATGTCTACAAGAGAATCACATTAAAACTAAAGAAACATCCAGACTAAATGTGAGTGGGTTGAGATCTGATTACAACACTAATGGACCTCAAAAGAAATCTGGGGTAGCTAGCAATCATCATATCAAACCAACTGGATTATTAAAATAAAGCCTGTAGTAAGAGAAGTATAGGGACATATATCATACTTAGAGATCTATCCAACAAGAAGAACAAACAGTTGTAAATATTTATGCCCCCAATATGGGAGCAGACAATTATATAAACCAATTAAAAAACAAATTGTAAAAACACATTGAAAATAGTACATTAATAGGGGACTTCAACACCCAACTCTTGGCAATGGACAGATCATCTAAGCAGAAGATCAACAGAGAAACAAGGGCTTTGAATGACACACTGGACCAGATGGACTTCACAGGTATGTACAGAACATTCCACCCTAAAGCAACAGAATACACATTATTCCTGAGTGCAGATGGAACTTTCTCCAGAATAGATCACATCCCAGGTCACAAAACAGGTCTCAACGATTGCCAAAAAACTAAGGTTATTCCCTGCAGATTTTCAGACCACAATGCTTTGAAACTGGAACTCAATCACAAGAAGAAATTTAGAAGGAACTCAAACACTTGGAGGTTAAAGAGCATCCAGCTAAAGAATGAATCAGTCAACCAGAAAATTAAAGAAGAACTTACAAAATTCATGAAAGCTAATGAACATAAAAACACATGGGTCCAAAACCTCTGGAATACAGCAAATGCAGTCCTAAGAGGGAAGTCCATAGTAATCTAAGGCTCTCTCTAAAAATTAGAAAAATCTCAAACACAAGAGCTAATCTTACACCAAAAGGACCTGGAGAAAGAACAGCAAATAAAGCCTAAGCCCAGTAGAAGAGAAATAATAAAGATTAGAGCAGAAATCAATGAAATAGAAACTAGAAGAACAGTAAAACAGATTAACAAAATTAGGAGCTGGTTCTTTGAAATAATAAGCTCAATAACCTCTGGCCTGACTTATTCAAATGAAAAGAGAAAGGACCCAAATTAATAAAATCATGAATAAAAAGGGAGAGATTATGACTAGTACCAAGAAAATAGACACAATTGTTAGAACTTATTACCAGCAGCTAAATGCCAAATATTTAGGCAATTTTCAAAGAACTGGATCAATTCCTGGAAACATATAAACTAATAAGACTGAAACAGGAAGGGGTAGAAAATCTGAATAGACCAATATGCTGCAAGGAAATTGAAGCTGTAATCAAAACCCCCCCCCCAAAAAAAAGTGCAGGGCCAGATAGCTTCCCAGGGGAATTCTACTAAACATTTAAAGAAGAAATAATACCGATTTTAATGAAGTTATTTAGAAAAAAAAAAAAGAAACAGAAGGAAAACTTCCAGACTTTTTCTATGAGGCCAGCATTACCTGGATCCCAAAACTTGACAAGGACCCCATCCAAAAGGAGTATTATAAACCAATATCCCTGATGAACATAGATGCCAAAATACTCACCAAGATCCTAGCCAATAGGATCCCACAGAACATTAAACGGATTATTCACCATGATCACATGGAATTTATTCCTGGGATGCAAGGATGGTTCAAGATTTGCAAACCAATCAACGTGATAGATCACGTAATAAATGAAAAGACAAGAAACGGATGATCCTCTCAATTGATGAAGAAAAAGCATAGGAATAAATACAGCATTCTTTCTAGATGAATACTGTCCACAGGGTACGGATAGAGGGAACATACTTCAATATCGTAAAAGGCATCTATGAAATAGATGTGACTATAATTCTTGATCAGTCAGCTTTTCCCATAAGGTCAGGAAAAAGTCAGGGATGCCCACTCTCACCACTGTTGTTCATCAAAGTACTAGAAGTCCTTGCCTCAGCCATCAGACTGAGGAGAAGAAATAAAAAGAATTCAACTTGGGAAAGAAGAAGTCAACCTCTCACTCTTCACAGATGACATGATAATTAATGTGGAACACTCCAAAAACTCCATCCCCAAATTGCTAGAACTCATACAGCAATTCTGCAACATGGCAGGATATAAAATCAATGCACAGAAATTGGTTGCATTTCTATACACTAACAATGAAACGAAAGAAATAGAAATAGAAATTAAGTAATAAATTAAGTAACAGTTGCACCAAAGACCATAATATGTAGGAATAAGCCTATGTAAAGAAGTAAAGGATCTGTATTCTTGAAACTACAGAACACTGATGAAAGAAATTGAGGAAGACACAAAGAGATGGAAAAACACTCCATGCTCTTGGATTGGAAGAATAATCTTTGTGAAATGAGAAAATGTCTATACTTCCCAGAGCAATCTACACATTCAATGCAATCCCGATCAAATTATCACTGACATAATTCACAGAGCTGGAACAAACAAACCTAAACTTTGTGTGGAGCCAGAAAAGACCCCAAATCTCCAGGGTTATGTTGAAAAAGAAAACCAAAGCAGGGGGCATCACAATGCCTAACTTCAACCTATATTACAAAGCTGTGATTATCAAGAATGAATGGTGCTGGCACAAAAACAGACACAGAGATTCATGGAACAGAATACAAAATGGACCCAGAAATGGACCCTGAACTCTATGGTGAACTAATCTCTGACAAATCAGGAAAGAATATCCAAAAGACAATCTCTTCAATAAATGGTGCAGCAAAAATTGGACAGCCATATCCAGAGGAATGACACTGGACCATTCTTTTACACCATACACAAATATAAACTCAAAATGGATGAAGGCCTCAATGTGAGACAGGAATCCATCAAAATCGTAGAGGGGAACACAGGGGCAACCTCTTTGACATTGGCCACAGCATTTTCTTTCATGACATATTTATAAATGCAAGAGAAACAAAAGCATAAATGAACTATTGGGACTTCATCAAGAAAAAAAAAAAACCTTCTGCACAACATAGGATACAGTCAACAAAATAAAAGGCAACCTACGGAATGGGAGAAGATGTTTGTAAATGACATATCAGATAAAGGGCTGGTATCCAAGATCTATAAAGAACGTTTGAAACTCAACATCCAAACCAAACCAAACAAAACAAAATATCCAGTAAAGAAATGGGCAGAAGACATGAACAGACACTTCTCCAAAGAAGACATACAAATGGCCAACAGATGCATGAGAAAACGCTCCACAACACTTGTCATCATGGAAATACAAATCAAAACCACAATGAGATGCCACCTTCCACCAGTTAGAATGGCTAAAGTTAACAAGACATGGAACAACAAGTGTTGGTGAAGAGAAAGGGGGACACTTACACTAAGTGGGAATCTAAGCTGGTAGAGCCACTCTGGAAAACAGTATGGAGGTTCCTGAAGGAGTTAAAAATAGAGCTACCTTATGACCCAGCAACTGCACTATTAGGTATTTTCCCCAACAATACAGATGTAGTGAAAGAAGGGGCACATGAACCCCAATGTTCATAGCAGCAATGTCCACGATAACCAAACTATGGAAGGAGCTGAGATTTCCAACAGATGAATGGATAAAGAAGATGTGGTTCATTTATATAATGGAATATTACTCTGTCATCAGAAGGGATGAATACCTACCACTTACTTCAACATGGAGGGAACTGGAGGGTATTATGCTAAATGAAATAAGCAGAGAAAGACAATTATCATATAGTTTACCTCGTATGTGGACTATAAAATTAGTGCCAAGGACAATAGGGGAAGGGAGGGAAAACTGAGTGGGAAGAATTCAGAGAAGAAGATAAACCTGAGAGGCTCCTGGTCCTGGGAAAAAACTGAGGGTTGCTGGAGGGGAGAAGGGTGCAGGGATGGGGTAATTGGGGGATGGACATTAAGGAGGGCATGTGATGTGATAAACACTGGGTGTTATATGCAACTGATGAATTATTACAAATTACATATGAAACTAATGATGTACTGTATGTTGGCTAACTGAATTTAAATTAAAAAAAAATCTGAGAAGGTGAGGAGTTAAGATGGCGGAGGAGTAGGGGACCCCTTTTTCAGCCGGTCCCCTGAGTCGAGCTGGATAGGTACCAGACCAGCCTAAATAACCACGGAATCAGCCTGAGACGCAGGATGATGCATCTGGATCTCTACAAATGAACATCTCCAGCGCTGAGTATTGAGGTACGAAGAGGGGAGCTGTAAACCGTGCACGGATATCGGAAGATAAACGGAAGGGGGAGGGAGCCGCCG
>NW_024426663.1:86591969-86610567 GCF_017311325.1 Ursus maritimus
TCATCTATGGAACATAAGAACTAGAATGATCAGTAGGGGAAGAAAGGGATAAAGAAAGGGGGGGTAATCAGAAGGGGGAATGAAACATGAGAGACTATGGACTATTAGAAACAAACTGAGGGCTACAGAGGGGAGGGGGGTGGGGGAATGGGATAGACCGGTGATGGGTAGTAAGGAGGGCACATATTGCATGGTGCACTGGGTGTTATACACAACTAATGAATCATCGAGCCTTACATCGAAAACCGGGGATGTAATGTATGGTGACTAACATAATATAATAAAAAATCATTATAAAAAAATAATAATAAAAAATAAATTAAAAAAATCTGCAGAAAATACTTCGAACAACAAAGATAGGTTGCTGGAAAATTTTAATATTTAACATATAATTCTTACACAAATATGATTGCTGTGATCTACCCTTGAGTTATGAATTTGCAACATTTTGAATAAAATAAAAAAGATTATCAAATTGGCCATGAAAATATACTTTATTCTATAAAATGATTAAACTCCCATTATCATCCAACAACACTGTATTAACACCATAGAATATGGTATTAATATTTCATAGATATATAAATTATATTAAATAGATATTTGTGTTTGAGATTTTGCTCTAGATACAATTTTATCATCATCATATTTTTGGATCATATTTTTAAAGTCCAAGAAATCATTGCTGATTTATTCAAGCTAATTTGTGATTCTTTCACCTTTTCTACATAGAGTATTATGTCATTTGCAAATAGTGAAAGTTTGACTTTGTCTTTGCTGATATAAATGCCTTTCATTTTTGTTGTTGTTTTCTTTTCTTTTTTTCTTTTAAAGATTTTATTTATTGATTTGACAGAGAGAGACAGCGAGAGAGGGGACACAAGCAAGCAAGTGATGTGTTAGAAGGAAATGCACACTTCCCGCCAAGCAGGGAGCCCGATGCAGGGCCTAATCCCAGGATTCTGGGACCATGACCTGAGCCAAAGGCAGACATTTGAGGGCTGAGCCACCCAGGCATCCCCTGTTGTTGTTTTCTGATTGCTGTGACTAGGTCTTCCTGTACTAGCAGTGGGGGTGATGAGAGTGGATATCCCAGTGTTATTCCTGACCATAGAGAAAGCTCTGTTTTCCCCTTTTGAGACTATTACCTGGATTCTTCTTCTTTTTTTAAGGCTTTTTTTATTATATTATGTTAGTCACCATACAGTACATCCCTGGTTTTGATGCAAAGTTCCATGGTTCATTAGTTGCGTATAACACCCAGTGCACCATGCAATACATGCCCTCCTTACTACCCATCACCAGCCTATCCCATTCCCCTACCACCTCCCCTCTGAAGCCCTCAGTTTGTTTCTCAGAGTCCATAGTTTCTCATGCTTCATTCCCCCTTCTGATTACCCTCCTTTCTTTATCCCTTTCTTCCCCTACTGATCATCCTAGTTCTTATGTTCCATAGATGAGAGAAATCATATGAGAATTGTCTTTCTCTGCTTGACTTATTTCACTTAGCATTATCTCCTCCAGTGCCATCCATGTTGCAACAAATGTTGAGAAACCGTTCTTTCTGATAGCTGAGTAATATTCCATTGCATATATGGACCACAAATTCTTAATCCAGCCATCTGTTGAAGGGCATCTCAGTTCCTTCCACAATTTAGCTAATGTGGACAATGCTGCTATGAACATTGGGGTGCATATGGCCCTTTTCTTCACTATGTCTGTATCTTTGAGGTAAATACCTAGTAGTGCAATGGCAGGGTCATAGGGTAGCTCAATTTTTAACTTTTTAAGGGACCTCCGCACTGTTTTCCAGAGTGCATGTACCAAATTGCATGCCCACCAACATTGTAGGAGGGATCCCCTTTCTCCACATCTTCTCCAGCAAGTGCTAATTCCTGCCTCGTCAATTTTTGACATTCTAACTGGTGTAAGGTGGTATCTTAGGGTGCCCTTGATTTGAATTTCCCAGATGGCTAATGATTTTGAACATTTTTTCATGTGTCTCTTAGCCATTTGTATGTCTTCATTGGAAAAGTGTCTATTCATATCTTCTGCCGATTTTATGATTTGTTTATTTGTTTCTCGTGTATTGAGTTTGAAAAGTTCTTTGTAGATCTTAAATACCAGTCTTTTATCTGTAGCATCATTTGCAAATATATTCTCCCATTCCGTGGGCTGTCTCCTAGTTTTCTTGATTGTTTCTTTGGCTGTGAAGAAGCTTTTTATCTTGATGAAGTCCCACAAGTTTATTTTATCTTTTGATTCTCTTGCATTTGGAGATGGGTCATGAAAAAGTTTGCTGTGGCCGATGTCATAGAGGTTGCTGCCTATGTTCATCTCTAGGATTTTGATGGATTCCTGTCTCAATTCGAGGTCTTTCATCCATTTGGAGTTTCTCTTTGTGTATGGTGTGAGAGAGTGGTCAATTATCATTCTTTTGCATGTAGCTATCCAATTTTCCCATCACCATTTATTGAAGAGACTTGTCTTTTTTTCCACCGGATGTTTTTTCCTGCTTTATCAAATATTAGTTGCCCAACGAGCCGAGGGTCCATTTCCGGGTTCTCTATTCTGTTCCATTGGTCTATGTGTCTGTTTTTGTGCCAGTACCATGCTGTCTTTGTGATCACAGCTTTGTAGTATAGCTCGAAATCCGGCATTGTGATGCCCCCAGCTTTCCTTGCCCCCAACAGTTCCTTGGCGATTTGGGGCCTTTTCTGTTTCCATACAAATTTAAGGACTATTTGTTCCAGTTCCTTGAAAAATGTCCTCGGTATTTTGATTGGTATAGCATTGAAAGTGTAGATTGCACTGGGTAGCATGGACATTTTAACTATGTGAATTCTTCCAATCCATGAGTATGGAATATTTTTCCATCTTTTTGTGTCTTCCAAATGTCTTTCAAGAGTGATTTATAGTTTCTAGAATATAGATCCTTTAAGTCTCTGGTTAAGTTAATTCCCAGTTAACATATATTTTTTTGGTGCTATTGTAAATGGAATGGATTCTCTAATTTCTCTTTCTTCAGTCTCTTTATTCGTGTATAGAAATGAAACTCATTTCTGAGCATTGATTTTGTATCCCGCCAAATTACTGAATTGCTATATAACTTCAAATAGTTTGGGAGTGGATTCTTTTGGGTTTTCCATATAGAGTATCATGTCATCTGCGAAGTGAGACAATTTGACTTCTTCTTTTCTGATTTGGGTACATTTTATCCCTTTTTTTGTCTGATTGCTGTTGCAAGGACTTTTAGTACTATGTTGAAGAATAGTGGCAAGAGTGGGCATCCTTGTCGTGTTCCTGATCTTAAGGGAAAGTCTTCCAGCTTTTCCCCAATTGAGAATGATATTTGCTGTAGGCTTTTCATAGATGGTTTTTATGAGATTGAGGAATGCACCCTCTATCCCTACACTCTGAAGGGTTTTAATCAGGAAAGGATGCTGTATTTCGTCAAATGCTTTTTCTGCATCAATTGAGAGGATCATAAGATCCTTGACTCTTTTCTTGTTGATATGATGTATCATGCTGATCGATTTGTGAATGTTGAACCACCCTTGCATCCCAGGGATGTATCCCACTTGGTCATGATGGATAATCCTTTTAATGTACTGTTGGATTCTATTACCTAGGATCTTGTTGAGGATTTTGTCGTCCATATTCTTTAGGGAAATTGGTCTGTAATTCTCCTTTTTGACGGGGTCTTTGCCTGGATTGGGGATCAAGTTAATATTGGCCTCATAGAATGCGTTTGGTAGCTTTCCTTCTGTTTCTATTTTTTGAAATAGCTTTAGGAGAATAGGTATTATTTCTTCTTTGAATGTTTGGTAGAATTCCCCCAGAAAACCATCAGGCCCTAGAGTTTTGTTTTTTGAAAAGTTTTTTTTATCACTGTTTCAATCTCTTCATAATTAATTGGCCTGTTTAAAAAATCAATTTTTTCCTGTTTCAGTCTTGGTAGTTTATAGGTTTCCAGGAAGGCCTCCATCTCTTCCATATTGCTTAATTTATTGGCATAAAGCTGTCGATAAAAGTTTCTAATAATCTTTCCAATTTCATTGGTGTTGGTTGTGACCTCTCCTTTTTTTCATCATTTTATTAATTTGGGTCCTTTCTCTATTGTTTTGGATAAGTCTTGCCAGAGTTCTGTCAATTTTATTAATTATCTCAAAGAACAAGCTTTTGTTCTGTTGATCTGCTCTACTCTACTCCTGGTTTCTAGTTCATTGATCTCTGCTCTAATCTTGGTCAACTGCTTCCTTGTGCATGGATTAGGCCAGTCCCTCTCTTGCTGTTCCAGCTTCTTGATGTGAGAATATGAATACTGCATTTTAGGTTTTTCTACTCTTTTGAGTGAGGCTTGGATGGCTATGTATTTTCCCCCTTAGGACTGCCTTTGCAGTATCCCATTGGTTTTAGGCCATTGTGTTTTCATTCTCATTGGTGTCCATAAATTGTTTAAATTGATTTTTGATTTCCTGTTTTATCGAATCATTCCTGAGCAGGATGGTTCTTAGTCTCCAAGTGTTTTAGTTTCTTCCAAATTTTTCCTTGTGGTTGAGTTCCAACTTCAAAGCGTTGTGGTCTGAGAATATGCAGGGAATAATTTCAGTCTTTTGGTATCAGTTGAGACCTGTTTTGTGTCCCAGAACATGGTCTATTCTTGAGAATGTTCCATGGGCATTAGTATAGAATGAATATTCTTTGGTTCTGGGGTGTAGTGTTCTACATATATCTATGAGGTCCAACTTGTAGAGTATGGCATTCATAGCCTTTGTTTCTTTGTCAAGCTTTTGCATGGGTTCTGTCTATTTCTGATAGTGCGGTGTTGAGGTCCCCTACTATTAATGTATTTTATCTATATGTCTCTTTATTCTGGTTAAGAGTTGGCTTGTGTATCTTGCTGCTCCCCTGCTGGGGGCATATATATTTATAATTGTCATATCGACTTGTTGGATACATCCTTCAAGAATAATATAGTGCCTTTCTGTGTCTCTAAGTATAGTCTTCAGTTTAAAATCCAGTCTGTCTGATATGAGAATTGCTAACCCAGCTTTCTTTTGAGGTCCATTGGCATGAAAGATGGTATTCCATCCTGATACTTTCAGTCTGAATGTATCTTTAGGTTCAAAATGAGTCTCTTGTAGACACCAAATGGGTGGGTCATGTCTTTTTATCCAATCTGCAGCCATGTGGCATTATGGGAGCATTTAGGCCATTTACATTGAGACTGAATATTGCTAGATATGATTTTAATGATGCCATGTTGCCAGTAAAGTCTTTGTTTCTATCGGTTGTGACTTTCTGTTCTGTATCACTCTTGGGGCCTTTTGACCTTTATAGAACCCCCCTTAATATCTCCTGTAGGGCTGTATTCATGTTTATGAAATTGGTCAATGACTGGCGATTCTGGAAGTTCTTTATTTCTCCATCAATTCTGAATGTCAGCCTTCCTGGATAAAGGATCCTTGGCTGCACTTTATTCTCTGAAAGAGCTTTAAAATCGCCTGCCCCAAACTCTTTCTCTTTTCCAGGTCTGTGTAGACAGGTCTGACGTAATTCTGATAACTTTGCCTTGGTATGTGAGAAATTTCTTTGTCCTGGCCACTTTCATTACCGTACCCTTGGATCTAATATTTGTGAATTCCACTATGACGTGACGTGGCGTAGGTTTGTCGGGGTAGAGCTTGGGAGGGGTCCTCTCTGCCTCTTGGACACGAATGTTTTTTTTCTCTTGCTAGATTGGGGAAGTTTTCAGCTACAATTTGTTCAAATATCTCTTCTAGACCTCTGTTTTTGTCCACTGCCTCGGGGATGCCGATGATGCTGACATTGGAACGTTTCATTGAGTCGCTAATCTCCCATAACCTACATCCCTGAGCGTGGATTTTTTTAAGTCCAGATTCTATTTTATCTTTTTCTTCTACTAATCCATCCTCCATTTCGCTGATACGTTCTTCTTCCTCATTCACGCTTGCCATCAGAGCCTCTAGTTTTGACTGGACTTGGCTCATAGAATTTTTAATTTCTGCCAGAGTCGCTGTCATTTCCGCCCTTAGAGATTTATATTCTCTTTAACATTTTCATTAATACTTTTTTCAATTCTACACATCATCTTGACCATTGTTGATCTGAATTCCATTTCGGATAATTTGATTATATCCATATCCATTAGTTCTGTGGCAGAGGCCACAGATTCATTGTCTTTTCTTTGCTGGGAGGGTTTCTCCTTCTCGTCATTCTGATGAGGAGAGGTTGTGGGGTTGTCCAGAGCCCAAATTATTGACTGGGACTCAGGCCATGCGCCCTTGTTTTATAGGGATCTTAGGGATGTGGGCTTCTTGATATTTCAGCCTGCCTTCTGGCGGAGGGACCTGTCATGCCAATACTCAGGCAACCCTGTTTGGGTAGAGTCTCCGTGTCCCCTGAGAAGAAGGATGGGGATGGGAACACTGTAAGCTGGTATTTCCAAGCTTTTGTTCTCTGGCAGCTTTCCCTAGCAGTTTGCTGTGCCTCTTCTGAGAGCCAGAGCAGCAGTGGCCAAATCTCAGCCTCTGTCACAGAACAGAGGGATCACGGACCGTTCTCCGCTGATGTTCTGGCCACTTTAACTCTTTTTCTGTTGGTGCTGCTCAACCTTGCAGCATCCCGGGATGTGCGCCCCACACTCGGCCTCCCAGCCCCACTTCTAGGGCTGGCGTGTCTCTGTCCTTTGTGTTTCTAACACTGCTAGCTTCCAGCCGCCAGCCACCCCCGAGCACTCCCGGAGCTCCCAATCTCAGTCTGGTTCCAGTGAGCACACCGGAGCTCTGTTTCAGTCTGGTGGCGCGCGTTCCCTGGCTCACGTTTTCAGTCTGCTCTCTCGCGGGTGTGGTCTCCAAGTCCACCCGCTTCCCCGTGCAGGTGGCTACCGCTTCCCAGCCCCCGAATGTGGCAGTTCCCTCCCCTTTCCGTTTATCTTCTGATATTGTGTGTGGTGACACGGCTCCCCACTTCGTACCTCAATACTCAGCACTGGAGATGTTCATTTGTAGAGATCCAAATGTATCTTCCTGCATCTCAGGCTGATTCTATGGATATTCAGGCTGGTCTGGTACCTATCCAACTCGACTCAGGGCACCAGCTGAAAAAGTGGTCCCCTACCCCTCCTCCATCTTAACCTCCCAAATTCTGGGGTTTTCTTCATATATGACTATTATCATACTGAGGTATGTTCCCTCAGCACTGCTTTGTTGAGGGTTTTTATGATCATATGGTTCTTATCCTTGCTTTTATTAATGTGGTGTCTCACATTCAATGATTTGTGAATATTGAAACATTCTTGCAACCCAGGACTAAATCCCTTTTGATCATGGTGAATTTTTTCTTTTCTTTTTTTATTGAAGTATAATTGACATACAGTGTTATAGTAGTTTCAGGTATACAACATAGTGATTTGACAATTCTATTCATCACCCAGTGTTCATCAATATAAATATAGTCACCATCTTTCACCAAACAATGTAATTGCAATCTTACTGTTCTACTTTTCATCTCCATAACTATTTATCCTCCTCCCCCCCCCTCCTCCTCCTCCTTCTTCTCCTTCTTCTTCTTCTTCCATTTATTTGTACTATTGAATTTGGTTTGCCTGTGAAGCCATCTTGCCCTACACTTGTTTTTGCTGGAAGAATGTTTATTACTGTTTGAATTTCTTTGCTGGTTATTGGTTTTCTATTTCTTCCTGTTTCAGCTTTGCTAGTTTATATGTCTAGGAATTCATACATTTCTTCCAGATTCTCCAATTTATTGACATATATTCATACATTTTTCATAATGAACTCTTGCAATTGTTTGTATTTCTGTCATATTGGTTGTTATTTCTCATTTTTGATTTTATTTACTTGGGTAATTTCTCATTTCTTTTTGAGAAATCTGGCTGGGGGTTTATCAATTTTATTTTTTATTTTTTCAAAGAAACACCTCTTCTTTGGTCTGTTCTATTGTTTCTTGTTTCTTTGTTTCTATATCATTTATTTTTGCTCCAATCATTATGATTTGAGATTTTTCTTGCTTCTTGAGGTAGGCCTGTATTGCTATATACTTCCCATCTTAGAACTGCTTTTGCTGCTTTCCACATACACATTATTTCTTGTTTTATTACATGGCTGGCCGACTCATTGTTTAGTAGCTTGTTGTCTAAACTCCATGTATTTGTGGTCTTTCCAGATTTTTTCTTATGATCGAATTTTATTTTCATAGTATTATATTCAGAAAAGGTGCATGGCATGACTTTGATCTTCTCGAATTTTTGAGTTTTGTTTTGTCAGCTACTATGTAATCTATTCAGGGAAATGCTCCATATGCACTTGTGCACAGTGTGTATTCTGCTGTTTTAGAATGGAACGTTCTGAATATATTTGTTAAATCCATCTGTTCCGATGTATCATTTGAAGCCACTGTTTCCTTGTTTTTCTTCTTAATCTCTCCATCGATGTAGTTGTGGTGTTAAAGTTCCCTATTAATACTGTATTATTATCTACTAGTTCCCTCGTGATTGTTAGTAACTATTTTATGCATCTGGTTGCTCCTATGTTAGGTGCATAAATATTTATAATTTTTTATATTTCCCTTAATGAACTCTTCCTTTCATATTCTATAGTGCTCTTCTTCTAGTATTACATTCTTTAAGTCTATATTTTCTGATATAGTTATCACTACTCCAGCATTCTTTTGACATTCATTTGCATAATAGATGGTTCTCCAAACTCTCACTTTCAATCTACAGCTTTCTTAGGTCCAAAAATAGTTATCTTGTAGGCAACAGAAAGATGGGTCTTTTTTTCTCTTTTTTTAAAAATCCATTCTGTCATTGTTTGTATTTTGATTTGAGTGTTTAGTCCATTTACATTCAAAGTAATTATCAAGAGATATATATTTATTTTCATTTTATTATTTATTTTTTGCTTGTTACTGATAATTTTCTCTGATCCCTTCTTTCATTTTTGTGGCTAATGTTTTGCTCATATTATTTAGTGATATGCATGAATTTATTTCTTTTTATTATTTTCATGTGTATTAGTGGGTTTTGATATATGATTACAATTAGATTTGTATATAACATCTTTTGCATTTAGCCATCTAAATTAATTTGTGGTGTTTAAATGTGAACCCATTCTTTACTCCTCTCCTCCTCACATTTTAGTCGTATGTTGTTATATTTTATATCAAGTTGTTGTTTATTCCCTAGAGTGATTTTTTATAGAAATTTTCATTGTTACTGATTTTGTGTTTCCTATCGTTATAATGTTACTTATGTTCTCTCCTTTCAATTCAAACAGCCCCCTTTAATATTTCTTTCAGTCCTGGTTTAGTGGTCATGGATACCTTTAGTTTTTTTGTATTTCTGGGAAACTCTATCTCTCCTTCTATTCTGAGTGATAGATTTGCTGGATAGAGTAATCTCGGCTGCAGATTTTTCCCACTCAGCAGTTTGAATATATTATGGTACTTCCTGCCAGCTTGCAAAATTTATTTTGAAAAATCTCCTTTTAATCTTATAGGTTTTCCTTTATGAGTTGCTGCCTTCTTTTGTCTGGCTGCTTGTACATTTTTTTCCCTTTATCACTATATCTTTCCCACTTAATCACAATATGTCTTGCTGTGGATCTGCTTTTGTTGACTTTAATGGGAGTTCTGTGGCTCCTGGATCTGGATATCTGTTTCCTTCCCCAGATTAGGGGAGGTTTCAGCTATTATTTACCCAAACATATGTTCTTCCCCTATTTATCTCTTTTTTTTAGGATTCCTATAATATGAATGTTACTTAAATATGTATTAATTAATTAATTCATTTATTTATTCATTTTAGAGACACAGAGCACAAGCAGGGAGAGCTACATTCATAAGCAAACTCTAAGCGTGGTGTGGGGCTTGATCCCACGACCCTGAGATCACGACCAGAGCCAAAACCAAGAGTCAGACAATTAACTGACTGAGCCACCCATGCACCCCATATAGTATGAATGTTACCTGATGGAGTTACTGACTTGCCTAAATCTATTCTTATTTAGTGTAATGATGTTTTTTTCTCTCTTTTGTTGAGCTTGATTATTATTACTCTGCATTCTAGATTATTAATTTGTTCCTCTGCTTCTTCCATCCTACTCATTATTGCTTCAAGTGTGTTTCTCACTTCATTTGTTGTGCCCTTTATCTCTGCTATGTTGTTTCATATCTCTGTGGTAAGGGCCTCACTCATTTCTTCCTCTGTTTCCTCCATTCTAGTATGTGTCCTTCTGATCATTATTTTAAATTCCCTATCAGGAATGTTACTTGTATCTGTTTTGCTTTGACCTCTAGCAATGGTCTATTTCTGTTCTTTTATTTGGGATAAATTTTTGTCTTCTCTTTTTGTCTAAGCTCTGTGACTCTTTCTGTATTTGGAAAGTTAGCTGTGTCTCCTGCTCTGACGGTAATGACCTCCCACTCTATTGTCATCCTCTCACAAACACTTATATCCTAATGAATAATGGCCTTTTTGAATTAGAGTTAACTATATTATTCACTGTGTCCTCTATATCTCCCTGTCAGCAATTATTGTTTCCTTCTACACTTCTCTCCATCTTTCTGGTTTTGTTTCATAAATGATTGCTGTCAGTCTAATTTGAAAGTAATTAACATAAAATGTCAAGTTATCTAGAGACATACTAGTTAGCCAAATCTAACAAATTTAGCCAATGCTCCAGTGCATCTTGAATTTTAATGAGGTGGCTGATTTTAAGCTTGACTATGCATTCACATTGCACTAAAGTTTCAACTACATCCCGGAGGATTTTCTCAGGAAATTGTCAAGTAATTTGGCCAGATTTTCTCACATAACTGTGATTTTTAAATAAAAGAAGAGAAAGGAATAAATATAAATGGATCACTGAGTTTACTCAAAGGCAGCATGATATCTTCAAACAAACAGATATGCCATCATCAAAATACTACCAGCCATACATTTAGATAGACCTAGATCCCCAGGACAGGAGACCATGCCTTCTACCACTTTTATCCACTTTAAATATTTGTGGTTTTAACAACTTGAGTTTTGTGTAGTTCAGTCAAAACTTCACTTTGTGGAAACTGGAAGACCCCATTATTTGGCTTATACTTCAGGGATATTTTTCTTCACATAATAAGAAAAAGCTAACATCACAATGATTCTACGTTAATTAAGCACAGAATATTATAGACATTATTTTTTCTTTTTAAACATTTCCCAAAAGCCTGTTTATATGTTGGCCAAGGCCTGATTTGTTGTGAACTTGGCAAGATGCCCACTGTTTTCAACAGGATTCAGTTGGATCCCAAAGTGTTTCTGTGACACAAATATAACATTATGACAATCAACATTACATGCAAACAAAGGTGAGTCATTAAACAAATATCATGGTGGCTAGTATCTAAAATAAATGATTGAATTTTAAATATATTATTTAATTTTATGTGGTGTTTCACCTAGCAACATTCATGATTTTTTATGCAATGTGGACTAATTATATTATACTACATGCAATAGAGACTAAAATGAGCAATAAACAGAAAACATCTCTCAAATTTATAATAGTTAAGTAATAGTATTATTTCATTCCCTTATTAAGGTTCATATGGATTTTCCTACTCTCTTTAAAATCACATAACAGATAGGTGATGTGCCACTATTATGAATAGCCCTGGAATGTTGTATAAGATATATTTGTCTATTGCTGAATTTTGGAAGATATAATTATTACCAAGCATGGCATGTTAAAGTATTTATTCTAGCTCATGCAGCACAAGTACATATGACAAAACTATCATTTGGTAAAGTTTGAAAATGAAATTATCACTTCACTTAGTGATAATGGAAGGGGATAGAGCAGATAAGAGAAAGAGAGAAGACATTGAACACTAGAGAGGAAAAATAGATTCTGAACTGTAGAGAGTGGGTTTATATGAAAAGTGACCAACTGACTGGAGACTAAATTTTGAAAGTAATTGGGATGTTCAGGGTTGAGGGAAACTGTGGAGAAAATTATACATGACTGCAGAGTTCAAGCAGTGTATTACATAAGCAGTAATGCATGAAGAGAACATTTTTATTTCTAGATGTGATAGAAATGGGAATGGAATGTGAAGGTTGAACCATCCCCAGTCAGAAACAATTGCTTTCCAGTCATATTGAATGAAAAGGCAAAGTGGAGTCTATTTCATGGATTTTTGTCTGCATAGCTGGAAAAAAAATGGTAACAAAATGCAAAGTAGTTGATAAGGGGTGTGTGTGTGTGTGTGTATAAGTGTAAGTGTATTGTAAGATGATACTACTAATTTTGACCATGTTCAGGCTAAAGTGTGATAATATTGTGAAATAAATTAGATATCTAAACCAAAGATTTGGAAAGTGAGTGATCTCTTTGGAGGGGCAAGTAGAACAGAATGGATAGATTCATAAGTAAAGAGATAACTATAAATACAGAATAAGTGGAAGCTAAAATTGATAGAAAGAGTGAACTAATAATGTAAATATATCAACATAAACAGTCAATCACATAAGGGAACGAGTAAAAGAAAGATCTATAAATAGATGATTAGATAATGATTTAAAACAAATACTAAAACATTTAGGGGATAGAGGTATGAGTATGGATACAGATATGAACATATACCCATTAACTGAAGAGCAGCTCAGTTTATGCCTTTTAATTATTAACTGTTCTCTGCTTACTCTTGAAAATGCCTGTTTTCAAATGATAAATTTTAAGACCTTAGTGGATAGATATAAAGATATGCATATATAGATAAATATAACTAGTGTACATGTGTTCATAAATTTCTATGAGTACATAAATATGTGTTCTATATATCAACTGAAAATTATTCTATGAATTCATCCTATGAATTTTTTCTAAAGTGAACATTGATATATTCTGCTTTAATATTATAATTGCTGCAAACATGCTCTGTGACATAGAAGCCTTCTGAGTGCTTCTTTGACCTCCACGTTTTTCAGGCTGTAGATCATGGGATTTAACATTGGGGTAATAACCCCATATAGCATGGAGATGAGTCTGTCTCTGGCTGGAGAGTGTTGACTGGAGAAGGGCCGACAGTAGGTAAATATTGTTGTGCCATAGAACAGACAGACCACTAGGAGGTGGGAAGCACATGTGGAGAAGGCTTTGTGCTTCCCTTCCACTGACTGGATCTTTAGAATGGTGGATATGATGTAGATATAAGAGACAAACGTGATTAGGAAGGCACTTATCACCAGGATGCCTCCTACCACTAAAACAAGCATTTCAGCTACATAAGTGGATGAGCATGAGAGGGCCATCACTGGTGGGATGTCGCAATAGTATTGGTTAACTCTGTTGGATTTGCAAAAAGACAGGCGGAATGTAGACACCGTATGAAGCAGATGGCCACATACTGGTCATAAGCCATGACAGCGAGAAGGAAGACTTCAGTCCCTGCCAGGGCCACCAGGAAATAAAGCTGAAAAGCACATCCAAGGAAGGAAATGCTTTGCTGCTCAGTCAGGAGGTTCTCCAACATCTTGGGGACAGTAGCTGATGGGCAGAATATGTCTAAGAGGGATAAATTTACCAAAAAGTAATACATGGGTGTATGGAGCTTTTTCTCAGTCCCAATGGCCAAGAGAATGGCCCCATTTCCTACCAAGGTGACCTGATAGATGATGGCAAAGACCACGAAGAGAGGGTAGCGCACCTCAGGGAGGTCAGAGAGCCCTATGAGGATAAACTGAGTCACGGTGGTTAGATTGTAAATTTTAATATTTGTTACCAACTAGCAGATATATAGTATATATATCTAAGTGATTATTCAGTGAAAGAATTAATGATGTGTCTCCTGTACTGACAAAGTGTTTCTGATAAGAAATAAATGTGGGAATGCTTTTATAATTTCTAATTATAATAATTTTGATATGAATATTAAAGTTTGTTTTCCCAGAAGTATACTTTAATAAAATTAAAATAGCCTGCAAAGTATAAAGAAAAACCATATATATATGTAAAATCTCCCTTTGATAGTATCTGTGAATAAGTATACTCACATAATATTCAATTCCCTCTCCTTTAAAATTTAAAATTTCACCATGTGTCTAATTATTTAAGGAAATATGGGGTTTTAAATTATATACATATATATATCATTTATATTATACATTATAATTTAGTTATATTACTTAATTATAATTATGTAATTTTCTATCTTACTGGCCATACTAACTCATTTCATTTTAATTGCATTTGTATGCATATTAGTAGTCAACATAATTATAATGTTTAAGGCTATTTACAAAAATAACTTTGATTAACCTCCTACAAATCAATACTTTTGTGGACTTTTTGTCCTTTTGAAACCATTTTCTTTTTTTAAAGTCACATGCATGTGATTGTAAAAGAGAAGATAATTGCAAAAATAAAATGTTAAAGTCACATTTGATGGTCTCCCATCCCCGTTTATTTTGTCTAATGGAAATTGTTAATTAGCTTTGCTCAGAGAAAATACAGTGTATGTAACACAGATTATACATAAATATTTATTTACATAGAATAAATTATTTTGACACTTTTTTCAATGCAATATTTAATAAAGATCTGTGAAACTACTTGGGAGAAGTTTTCACTCGTTCCTCAAGCAGCATCAGTTTTTTACCATTCTTGGGAGTAAAATACAAAGCAAACTCACATTAATAATATTAAAATCATAAAAATTAGGAAAGAAAATTACTATACTAACCAGAAAGTGCTTGAATACCATTACCTAATCAGCAGCTATTTAATGAGAAAGTTAAAAATATTGAAACAAAAAACATCTATCACGTCAGTTCTCAAATTCTCAAACATTCATAAAATTACAAAACTGCTCAGTATCAATTTGTCTACATCTTTATATATTTATTTCCTGAAAATGTTATAGTGAAATCATTACATTTTAAAAGACACTTTCTGTTAAAAGAAAAAGTAATGTGTGAGACAATAAACATTAAATTCTATGTTAAAGACTTATTTTTCTTTTTACCCACACTTGCTAATTTGACCCCTTTTTTGTAACAAAGATTATGAGAAATAAGTCAAAAACATCCTAATGGACACATAAGCTAGTTATGTATTGGGTTCCATAATCAATATGTATCCTTCATAACATAGTGCATATTCCCTACACTTTGCAGTGCATTAAGTTTTTAAATCAAACTTATTGTCTTGGCATATAGAATATAGAATTTGTTTATTTGGGGATGGACATTTTATTTACCTCAGCAGTATCCTCCTTTTGAAATCAAACATAATTAAAGTTTATATATTTGCCATTTAATTAGAAAAATAAGAGGAATATTTTGTTAATAATATATTGCTGAGGAGGAAGTTCTATAACCTTCCTTATTAGTCCAGAAAATTGATACCACTTATGCTAGAGAACCTGAGAAATTCTTGTGAAATGCAATATCTCACCTACTTTTTGAGATTGGTATAAACGTAAGCATGTAAGTATATTGAAGAATACATGGAAATCAGAGTTTTTGTTTTTGTTTTTTTGGTCATAGACAACCAAACATATAATTAGAATTGGGACAAGGGATGTGTGGCTAACATGACCTTTCTCTTGGATATTACCAAGAAATCAAGCAGTCTCATTATTTATAAGACTTACCATATGCCTGGCGTGAAATCCAAATGTACCGTAAATGAAGCTGGTTTCTTAAGCAAATAGTTACCTGAAATTTTTGCTACATAAAGGGAAAGAACATCACTCAATTAAACAAAAATAATCATCAATAAATATTAAGTCTTGAAACAATTCAAAATTTATAATGCATTTAATAAATCAATATCAAAGAAAATCATATTTAACATTTAAAACTACAGGAGGATGTTTTACATTAAAGTTATATTGTTAAAGAAGGTCTATAGGCCTTTTAACTCAATGCTTGATAGCTAATAAATTGAAGGAATCAACGATTACCTTCTAAAATTTAATCTTTCCAAAAATTTAATCTTTGCACCAGCTTTGTAACATCCTTCTTGTCTGTTAGGTCTCATGGATCCAATTTTCTAGGGAACATACACTCATGTCAATGCGTCAGAAGCATTCATTAAATACATCAACATTCTACTGACAGAGGCTTGAGATGCACACTTGGGTGAGCATGCACAATTTTTAATGCTGAAATTAAAATATATTAAGCATTTATTTAAATATGCATGCTAAAATATTTAAATGCATCACTTTATCTTTCTGATTTAGCATTTGGTTTTAACTAGTTTCCTAAATGTATAGGTTTCTACATCATATTAACAACTCCACAATCATCCAATTATTTATTTTAGTTTCAAAAGTACAGACTTTGCCCTACAATTTTCTTATCAAGATCCAGAGTACTCATTATCACTACAAATATTCAACAATAAGAAAGCAGAATGATTTAGCTAAAAAATAAAAAGCATCAGTAATTAAAAGAAAACCTGTGGCTCATATATAGGGTGTTTGTTGCAATTTCTTCTATAGTTGTTATCATGCCCACTTTTCCCTTAGGGGGAAAAATAAATAATGACTCTAGAGAGAATATTCTGCTCTTCATAAATCTACATTACTACCAATGTAATAATAACCACCTACTACTAATAATAGGAGCGTACCTCTATTATAGTTAGTCAATTTAGTGGAAGTGGAAAAATAAACCCTAAAGTATAAAGAGTAAAAATTTTTGTTTTTTAATTGCCTAAATTGCGCATTCAGTCAATGTGGATGAAGGGCATATAAATATTATTATGACAGTTTCATTTTTCTATAACTTTGTAATTTTTCCAAAGAAAATGTTGGGAAAAGCATCAAACATGAATTTATTTATTTATTTATTTATTTATTTAATTTTTAAATTAAGTTATGTTAGTCACCTTACAGTACATCAGTTTTTGATGTAGTGTTCCATGATTCATTGTTTGTGTATAACACCCAGTGCTCCATGCAATATGTGCCCTCCTTAATATCCATCACTGGCCTATCCCAATCCCTCACACCCCCCCGAAAACCTCAGTTTGTTTATCACTGTCCATAGTCTCTAGTGGTTCATTCCCCCTTCTGTTTACACCCCTTCATTCTTCCCTTCCTTCTACCAATCTCCCTGCTATTTCTCATGTTCCAAAAATGAGTGAAGCCATATGATAATTGTCTTTCTCTGCTTGACTAATTTCACTTAGCATAATTTCCTCCAGTCCCATCTTAGTTGCTGCAAATGTTGGGTAATCATTCATTCTGAAGGCAGAGTAATATTCCATTTTATATATGGACCACATATTCTTTTTTTTTATTTAATGATTTTTTATTATATTATGTTAGTCACCATATGGTACATCCCCAGTTTCCGATGTAAGGCTCGATGATTCATTAGTTGCATCTAACACCCAGCACCGTGCAATACGTGCCCTCCTTACTACCCATCACCAGTTGGTCATAGACAACCAAACATATAATTAGAATTGGGACAAGGGATGTGTGGCTAACATGACCTTTCTCTTGGATATTACCAAGAAATCAAGCAGTCTCATTATTTATAAGACTTACCATATGCCTGGCGTGAAATCGAAATGTACCATAAATGAAGCTGGTTTCTTAAGCAAATAGTTACCTGAAATTTTTGCTACATAAAGGGAAAGAACATCACTCAATTAAACAAAAATAATCATCAATAAATATTAAGTCTTGAAACAATTCAAAATTTATAATGCATTTAATAAATCAATATCAAAGAAAATCATATTTAACATTTAAAACTACAGGAGGATGTTTTACATTAAAGTTATATTGTTAAAGAAGGTCTATAGGCCTTTTAACTCAATGCTTGATAGCTAATAAATTGAAGGAATCAGCGATTACCTTCTAAAATTTAATCTTTCCAAAAATTTAATCTTTCTACCAGCTTTGTAACATCCTTCTTGTCTGTTAGGTCTCATGGATCCAATTCTCTAGGGAACATACACTCATGTCAATGGGTCAGAAGAATTCTTTAAATACGTCAACATTCTACTGACAGAGGCTTGAGATGCACACTTGGGTGAGCATGCACAATTTTTAATGCTGAAATTAAAATATAATAAGCATTTATTTAAATATGCATGCTATATTATTTAAAATCCATCACTTTATCTTTCTGATTTAGTATTTAGTTTTAACTAGTTTCCTAAATGTATAGGTTTCTACACCATATTAACATCTCCACAATCATCCAATTATTTATTTTAGTTTCAAAAGTCCAGACTTTGCCCTACAATTTTCTTATCAAGATCCAGAGTACTCATTATCAATACAAATATTCAACAATAAGAAAGCAGAATGATGTAGCTAAAAAATAAAAAGCATCAGTAATTAAAAGCAAACTTGTCGCTCATATATAGGGTGTTTGTTGCAATTTCTTCTAAAGTTCATGTCATGCCCACTTTTCCCTTAGGGGGGAAAATAAATAATGACTCTAGAGAGAATATTCTGCTGTTCATAAATCTAAATTACAACCAATGTAATAATAGCCACTTACTAATAATAATAAGAGCGTACCTGTATTATAGTTAGTCAA